>NC_056758.1:27757966-27897966 GCF_018687715.1 Carya illinoinensis
CGCTCGAGCGTCCAATCAAGCGCACATCGAGCGTTCAACTCTGCCTGATTTCGCTCGAGCGGCCAATGTCTCCGCTCAAGCGATCTTGGTTTTTCAGCAACCCGCTCAAACTCCCTGTCGAGCAGCAGTCGAGCGTTTGAATCTGCCTGAATTTGCTCGAGCGGCCAAAAGCCTCAGCTC
This sequence comes from Carya illinoinensis, assembly GCF_018687715.1. Classification (NCBI taxonomy): domain Eukaryota; kingdom Viridiplantae; phylum Streptophyta; class Magnoliopsida; order Fagales; family Juglandaceae; genus Carya; species Carya illinoinensis. The sequence goes on from NC_056758.1 coordinate 27,758,147, forward strand.
GAGCGAACTTGTAAAATCTGCAATACGAAATTTTTGCAAGTCATCAGTCAATATAATTCCGGGCATCTTTTTCAATAAATGGAAGTTTCTCAAAACCACTGGCCTTGACAACCAATGAGTTAAAACTTTTGGACGTACCTATGCCTACCTTGTCGTTAATATCTAACTGCCTCTTTACAGAATCATCAATTGCGCGATTACATCTAAAAAATCTTGTCTTTTGTGGACTTAACCCATGGTTATGTGCATTGCAGACAGTAGTTATACATAAGACACCATCAGCTAAAACTGCATTAATTCTCGCCTTACAATCAGTCTTCGTTGTTGGGCAGGGTTTAGAAATGTTGGTAATACGTTTTCTTGCCTTACCACCACGAGCACAACCAAGTGTTACATATCTAACACTCCCATCATCTTCCCTTTTACTTCTTTGTGTCATTATGCCGAATCCAGCCTATCTCCCATATTGCTTGTAGTAGTAAATGAGTTCTTTCTCAGTTTTAAAAAACATCCCCGGCGTTGGCTCTAAAACCCCACCATCACCATCATCATTTCCCAACGTTGGAAATGGAACCCCATCATCATCATTTCCCGGCGTTAGTTCTAAAACCCCATCATCATCATTTCCTGAGATTGGCTCTGAAATACCATCATTATCATTTCCCGGCGTTGGCTCTAAAACCACCACATCATCATCATCATTCCCCAACACTACATCATGATTATCAATCACTACCTCATCATCCCCCGGCGTTGGCGTATCCATATAATTACTGTTTTCCACAAAAAATAGCGGTTGCCTAGCAGAAGTGCATTCTTCCCCCTTTCTCCATCAAGAACAATCTTGATATATTTAAGCACAACATGAAAATGAAAAAATCAAAATAAAAAAAATTACAGTTCTCCACAACATTTAAAATCATTAGAATTCGAAAGGAAAATAAATGTCTATTTTATGAACTTCATGACATATCGTGACAACATATCCAATCTCATTAACCAAGCTTAATGCACAATCATGTATACACTGCGTATACACATATAAAAGAATATATATAACACCCCTCAAAAAAATCATGGCAAATAAGAATTGCAAAAACAACAAAGGAAGAAAAACACATAACCTGCTATGCATTAGTAGAAATAAAATTTTAGCATATGTCGTTATTGTGAAAAAAATATAAATAATTTGTTGCTTGCTCCTCCCATTATGCCGAATATATAAGCATAAAATTTCCTTTCTTCAAAGATGAGAATACACATCATCTATGCACAAACACTAATACCGTAAGTTTGACAAACCAACTATGAGACAATCGACTAGAAAAAGGGCAAATAGAAAGCCTATACAACATTCCTACTTTTTTATACATCTACCTGCCTCTTTCGGCTTCTGTTTTACCCAACCCACTAACCCAGCCACCACCTCTTGTGTCATACATACTCAACCACTACATTCAATAACCAAACGCAGATTCATGCAAACATCCAAGTTTTAAGAACCAAACTTCAGCCACTGCCTCCCACCCTCTCCCAAAACGACAATAAAAAAAAATAAAAAGGAAGAAGAAGAAGAAGAAAGATGTTGAGAGTTTATGTTAGTAAAAAACATTACAAAAATGACAAATTATTACAATGTAAATCAGTAAAACAGCAGAAAATTACATTTTTACCAAGGAAGTAGTTGGCAAACGATGGTGGAGCAGGTGGTGGTTCCGTCGATGGTGTGCTGCTTTCAACAAACGGGTCCAGATTCAGTCATGCACAGGGGAGAGGGAAACGGGTCCAGAGTCAGTCACGCACACGTTCAAATGCCCACTTTCAGATTGGGTTTAGGTTGTAAGGGTAATATTGTAAATTTATGCGTAAAAGTGGGGATAATATGGACATTTCCCATGCTGGGTGTAACAGCCCGCTAGAAATTCAATTAAGGAATTTCTATTGACTTTAGGAACCTCGTGAAAACTCTGTAAGTTTACACGAATCGACTAATCGCATAAATTTTAGCCTGTCAACATAGTTAGTGTTATCACTCACTATGGTGCTAGAAATGCGATTTTAATTATTTGAGATAGTTAAAAGTGTCAGAATACATTATAGTCTACACCACTAGGCTTAATTAAATATTTAGAATTTTTCAGTACTAAGTTTATTACGTTTATTTTTGGAGTGAATAGTAACCTCGGTAAATGTACTGAGCGCAGTGTTTTCAAAATCATAGTGTGAAATGTCCAAATTAGGATAGCGATATTTTATTTGGACACTTGGCAAGATCTTAACCACACATAATGAATAGTATTAGATACTTGGCACAAAGAGAAACCATTAGATGGAATTGTGAAGGAAATCAAGGTGTGAGATCATGACACCTAAGCAAAATACACATTTGGAAAATATCTTAAGAATAGAGATTTAAAATACACATAGAAAGATTTTAGCCACCTTACTCTTCCAAGTCTACTCCACATTTGGAAAATATATTGAGCTGATTTTTATAGATATTATTGGATAGAATATTTTGAGATAATATTTTATAGATATTTTGGGTAGGAGAAAACCACACTCAACTCTCAACTCCAGCCTTATCATCTCCCTTATCTCTTCCATAAGCATCTCCAGCCATCACCCACGAACTTATCTTCATTTACACGTTTCTTTAAAAGAATATCAAACATTCTCTCTCGGATAGCTTTTAGGAGTTCTTTTGCATGCCCATTTCGAAGCTGTTGTAAGTGTTTTATCATAAAGTCTCCTTCATATAAGTTGTTCCTTTTTGAGTCTAGTTTACATGGATATCTTATTTGCCCCATTTGAAGATCATTTGGTCAGTCAAATATTGTGTAAACTATAGAAAGGTCATTCTGGGAGATAAACTGGAGAATATGTTATAGTTTGGAGTTTTTGACCAAGCTAATGGATAGATATTGGTCCGAAATTTTTATGGAGTATTGTTAACATGTATATATGACTATTGGTTGAGGATTTTTGCATGATTGAAGGTTTTGATGAAATATTTGCTTAGATTTAGAAACTTAGAAACTGGAAGAAGAAAAACAGTTTCTATTTTGAGAAAGTTTAACTCTTTGGTGGTCTAAACCTATTCTAATGACTTTGATAATTTTATTGGAGGATCCTAAGCATCTTATATACATGTTATATTATTATTTTGAAGATATTTGATGTTAGTTTCAAAGATATGAAATTTTATACAAAGAGATATTCAGATAAGCCAAAGTGTGGATGTTCTTGGCTAAATTTATGTTTTGGTTAATTTTTAACCATGTGATCTTGAATTAGAAGCTTATATATGTTTTAGGACATCTTTTTAAACCATGTGATGGTTTGGTTTGAAGATCACATATTTATAAGTCATAGATCAAAAGGTTGATCAAAACAAGTTAGAAACAAAAAATCAATAGAAATAGCATATGAGAATTTCGGCCCTATGGAGTTTTAATAGTTGTGATTAGTTTTAAATTTTTCTAAATTGATATTTGAGTTGAGGATAAAATTTACATGAGGCATGTAAATTTTGGTGACTTTTGGAGTTAGTATGCAAAATCCTTAAGTTATGGGTAAAACGGTCATTTTCCTACATGTAGGAAGTAAAATGGAAATTTTACTCTTTAAGTTAGTATTTTTCCATATTTCAAATTATTAGTGATTTAGTACTAACTTTAAGAATCACTAATTACAGTTCCTCGTGATCGCGCTTGAGGTTTTATAAGAAACGCGGAGATCGAGGTAAGTTAGCTTTTAACTTACTAGCAGTCTACTGTGTATGTGTGCTAAGTAAAAGAACTATAGTGTATGTATGTGTGTTATCATATATGTCATGCCATGCCAAATTATCACGTAATTGTTTATTATACAGAATTTATTCTGTCATCAATTTTTATCTGTTACATAATATATTCTGTTATGTATTACTGTACATTACAAGTACGTCATGCTAAGTATGCCATCTATTACATGTATGTCAAGTCATGTAATATTCACTGTTGCAAGTATGTCATGTTAAATATGTTGTCTATTATATGTTATGCCATGTTACGAAATGTTTCTATCTCAAGTTGGTCATGTATTTCAAGTTATGTTCAAGTCACGTTTCATCTTGAGTACATTATGTTTGTGTAGAATACATGGGGCCACAACAACTGTGGAGTATGTATTTTACTACAATTGTGATGCGTAGAATACATGGGGCCACAACAACTGTGGAGTATGTATTTACACGTAGAATACATGGGGCCACAACAACTGTGGAGTATGTATTTTTCATGTTAAGTCAAGTTTGTGTAGAATACATGGGGCCACAACAACTGTGGAGTATGTATTTACACGTAGAATACATGAGGCCACAACAACTGTGGAGTATGTATTTTTCATGTTAAGTCAAGTTTGTGTAGAATACATGGGGCCACAACAACTGTGGAGTATGTATTTACACGTAGAATACATGGGGCCACAACAACTGTGGAGTATGTATTTTTCATGTTAAGTCAAGTTTATGTAGAATACATGGGGCCACAACAACTGTGGAGTATGTATTTTTCATGTTAAGTCAAGTTTATGTAGAATACATGGGGCCACAACAACTGTGGAGTATGTATTTTTAATGTTAAGTCAAGTTTGTGTAGAATACATGGGGCCACAACAACTGTGGAGTATGTATTTTTCATGTTAATTCAAGTTTCAGAGCAAGTTCATGCTAAGTCAAGTTTCAGATCAAGTTCATGTCAAGTCAAGTTCAGTTCATGATTCAATTTAAGCTATGTCAATTATGCTATGTTGTACGCTAAGTTATGCTTAATTACTTATGAATTTGATTATGCATTTATGCTTTTACTGTCATACATGTATCATTAGTCTGTATGGAAGTTTTTTGTTAACTTGCTGAGATTTGTAATCAAATCTCACTTTGGTAGTCCCAACTACCATTCCCCCCGAATGGTAGATCTTGTTACAGGACCTGAAGGAGAATCAGGAGCTGATCAACTAGACACAGTTGACTAAGTGACGGTGCGACATAAATGTTGATATAGTAATTAACGTAAATTACTACTTGTACGATTGAGTTGCATCTCTACTACTTTTTGGATCATAACCATTTTGGACTAGTGTTGTGATCTTAGTTGTTCAATGGATTTTTATGTATGAAGTATGTTTTAAGCATTTGAGATATTTTCAATTTGGTGCATAGTATTGCTAAAGAAAAAATTTATCCGCTGCGAATATTGCATATTGTTAGATGCATGTTAGGAATATTGCATCTTATATGTCATGAACGGGGGCAGGTAACCTTGTGTTGCATGTCTCGACACTTCAAATGTCCGTCCGATCCCAAACGGAATTTGGGGGCGTCACACTGGGACTGCAATACAGTCCCCTAAAGAGGACTGTATGTAGCAGCGCCCATGCCACAATGATAGCAAATAAAAAGTAAACAGAAACACTTGTACGCCACCCGACTTGAACGCTGTAGTTGACCACGGATAAAACAAAAATAAAAATAAAAATAAAACTTAATAATTAATGAAATGATTTTAAGTCTGTAGATATATTTTTTATTTTTAAAAAATATTAAAATTTATTAAAATAAATAAATAAATAACTAGCGGTCATTGAAAATGGTGCTACTCAAGCGACAAAGCAGCTAGTGCTGAGCAGAAATTCGAAAATCCGACTCCGACCCTGACTCTGCTCCGATTTCGACAAGTCAGAGTTGGAGTCGGATTTTTTTTCTCAAAGAAAGTCGGAGTCGGAGGTAGAGGTGAACCGACTCCAATCCGCTCCGACTTGACTCCGATATTGTACATATTTAATAAAAATATATGTATGTTTCTATATATTAATCATATAAATATAATAACATGTAATAATAATGTATAAATACCGAAATGCATAATAACATGTAACACCAATGGATAAACACTAATATATAAATAATAAATTTATAATAACATGTAATACAAATGTATAATAACTAAAATATTGATTATGTAGATTTTATATAACTATATCTTATATAGTTAGTTAAACTCAATAATATATATACTAGCATGAGTTAATTATTATTATAAAAATATCTATATTATTTATACATTAATCATATATATTTTATATAACTATAACTTATATAGTGGGTTAAATATTAGTATGAACAAATGTACGTAAAATAATACACTTTTACTGTAATAACATGTAACACTAATGTACCTAATATACCATGTAGTAGTAATGTATAGACTATAGTAATCAATCTATGATTCTACAATAACTTGTTTGAATGAAATTCGTTGCAATTTGTATTGATTCTCTGTTCTTTTGTCGTAAGTTGTAACTTGTTGATGAAATTAGAACTTGATGGATGATGAGCTATGAGTTGGTTGGATAATTTTGGAGGATAGATGATGATGGATAATTAGTTTGTAATTTTGGTTATGTATTTTTAATTTGTAATTTTGTATAAATGATTTTAATTTGTAATTTTGGTTATGTATTTTTAATGTGTGTATCATAGTTGGAAAATTTCTTCTTACAAGTATGAATTTTGTTTTATTTTATATTGTTTAAGATTTTAATGTGTGTATCAAGTTCTAAGGATCTAAGGATGAAGGATCCTTGTGTGAAGGATTTCTTTTTACAAATTAGAAATTATATTTAAAAAAAATTTTGATATGGAAGCTCAAATCCGATTAGAGTCTAAAATTGTAAAATTAAAATATCAAATGAATTAAAGAAAAAAGTCTAATAAAAAAGCATAACTCTGATTCCGCTCCAACAAGTCAGAGTTAGAGTTAGAGTAGAGCCTATAGAAGTCGGAATCGGAGTCGGAGGACGACAATACCTACTCCAAAATGTCGGTGCTCAGCCCTAAAAGCACTCAAAAGTAAAGCAACACCCTACATATTAGTAGAAGGGAACACAAAAAAATATATAAAAATAATTTTGCCAGCAATTTGAGTTGACTATTTTTAGCCAGTTAAAAATGTGATTAAAGTTAAAATTACTGTAAATATATTAAATTAAATTAGTCAAATTTTAACTAAACTTTAACTATGCGTAATTTATTATTAATATTCTTAAATGAAATGAGTTTAGAGATTTTAAACCAAACAAGGCCTCAGTTGTGGGTGGCATGTATTTATGGCTAAGATTGGCTCCAGTTCCATTTACAATCATTAATCCATAAAATGATAAAAGGCTCAAATCTCGAGTTATATTTCAAAATAACTATTTAATTATATTGAGATTGAAGCCTATTTGAACTATTATAAAAAAATAGTGGTAAAACACATTTAATTAATTCATCTAACTATATATCATGATAGATACAGTTAAATGATCATTACGAATGTGAATCTTCATATTATATATATATATATATATATATATATATATATATTATAACTCAATGTTGGATCATTGTCTGAGTTTGTAAATAAGATATAATATAAATAAATGAGTTTGTGATTAAAAAATTCACATATGACAATTGACAATGGTTATAAATATAAGGTTCAGAGACATAATTTTCATAGGTTCATAAATCCAGGATATTTGAGAAATAAAAATAAGGAAATTTGAAGTCATATACATGAATTGTAGTCTTATTAAACTACTTTCATTTCATGTATCGTATTTTTATCGAAGTTATTGTATTATTTCTTTTAATAATGTTGATATATATCTAATTTAAAATAGTCATGAATAGTCTATGTTGGATATAAAATGAATTGGGTCAAGTGTATTGGAGGCTCATTGCCCCAAAAAAAAAAAACATATAAAACAAAGAAAAGATAAGGTCAAAAGAGGTTAACTGACATACAAAAATATAAAAATAACATAAGGTACGTTGTAAAAACTAGCTCCTCCGAATAATGAATTTTATAAAAGGAGGAAACCGCTACAAACGTGAGGGTATTTAACAACTCCGTGAGGAAAGACATGAAGAGACTGAAAGATTGTCTAATAATCAACTATAGTATATTTCACTTCCAAACAACTCGTAAATATAGATCTTTATACTATATCATGTAAATCATTGTATTTCTCTTTATTTATATTTTATATATTTTATTTAATATTTATTGTGTTGAGTATCTGAACACCATATCAACACCCAAGCCATCATTATGGGTCATTAGATAATATTGTTGAGCTCTGGTCATGTCGAAAAAGTACATCAATAGTCCAATTGAATGACTTTTTCATTGTGTGATTCTAAATTTGATTGTGATTTTTTAAGTCGAAAAATTATAAACATAATATCTAACCCAACATGTAAGATTTTTAATTCTCATCTCCACTTATCTTATCTCAACTCACAATTCAAACGCATTCTAAATATTCAAGTCCCTTTGGAGGGCTGTAAGGATTAAGGTGGCTTCTTAATTAGTACCCTACCAGACATTATGATATACGGCCTACTTCATTGCTGTGTAGAAAAGAATATTTAAAATTAACTTGTGATTAAATTTAAGAACTCTTCGAATGAAAAATATGTGTGATTAATGGCCAATATATGAGGGATGTAAAAAGATACTTGTTTGCCTCTGCCTAATCACTTTTCGTTATTACTATTTTATATTTTGAAGTGATGATAATTGATATTTGAGTTATTATTATTATTATTATTATTTTGTGTATTTTTATCAATAAAATAAATTAATAATAAAAACACTTATAAGGAGAGGATCTCACTCGTGGCCGTCCCACAACCTCGCGCAAGATTGAAGAGACCGTCAATTTGGTGGCCCCATGGGAGGTTATGCCTTTTCATGGCAACACGGGTTTTATATTAAAGTGGAGGAACTTGGTTGTCTTTGGCACGTGAAGTAGTTGCAGACTTCTTCAATACTATTTATTATTATTCATAAACAGTTAATTACTATTTTTTATTACTATTTATTAATTATTATTATTATTCATATATCATTTGATATTACCTTAATATTCAAATATAACCGTACATATATCTAAGGGAGATGTCCCTGTCAAAGTGCTCAATTTCAGGCCAATTGTTGGGGCAATAGTTCTACAGGCAGTCGTCAAATACAAGCGGGGCGCAGTCGGCTGATATGGCGTCAGGCCACGTCAGAAAAGATAAAAAAAAAAAAAAAAAAAAGAAGAAGAAGAAAAACTGAAAATGCGCAGAAATGGTTTCATATTTCCCGCTCTATTTTGGTTACAGGCATTTGTGCGAGTATTGCAGAGGAAGCAGCTCCATCTCACGGCACCACTGCGTCCAACTCACGGCATGCGTCGATTGTTCGTTGGTGTGGGTGCAGAAACGGACTGGGTGGGGCTGGGGCGTTCGTTGGTGTGGGTCATGGGTCAAGGGCCAAGGCAATGAATTGGGTTGGGTCAGTGTAGTGGGTTGGGTTTGGGTCAGTGTAGTGGGCTCGGTTTGGGTCAGTGTGGTGGGCTCGGTTTGGGTCAGGTTCGTGGGGCAAGATATCGGGTCATCTCCGTGGGTCATCTCCGTGGGTCAGCTGCGTGGGTCATCTGTGTGGATCATTTGCGTGGATCTGGTTGGTGAGTGTAATCTGTAGGAACCATTTTTCATTCTTAAATCTGAGCTAGATGGTTGCATTTGCTTAAATAAATACCAGTTAGTGATAAACAATCAAGCACGTATTGATTTACTTAACAAGAAAAAAAATTTGCATTGCATACAGTTAGATGATAATAGAAATTTGGTGGCTAAAAATACAACTATTGCCATTAAATATTGTGGTTTAAATATTTAAAGGTTTAGTTGTTGTTAAGTAAATGTTTCTAGTTAGATGAACAGAGGATGGCATTTTTGTAGTTGGTTTACTATCCGCTACTGCCTTGGTTGTTCATGAAGAGGATACATGTGAAACTATACGTGTTTATGATGATTTTGGTCACTGCTTAGATCAATACCGGACAGTGATAAAGAATTAAGCACGTATTGTTTTAGTTAACAATATAAAAATACATAAACATTGCATATAGTTAAATATGTAGAAATATTTTGGGTGAAAATATTAATTTTCTAGTTCCATATTGTGGACTAGTTGTTGTTAAATATTGTGGTTGTTTTATTTTTATATATGTAAGAAGATGCAAAATAGTTTTTTTGTTCCAAAAGCAGGCTATGAAATGTTTAGAAATATCTAAGAAAATATTGCCTCTCTTAAATGAGGCTGGATTTTTATTGATGTGCTATTATTCGGTGCACTTTAAAAGTATTGTATTCTATGCTCTTTAAAAGTATAGTAGTATTTTTTTATTTATTTTTTCATAGAAGAAGTAGTATATACAAGATTAGTCTTCATAACATCTCTTGGTCATTCTTGATATAATTTTCATTGAAACCTTATCAAAGACTAACTTTAGATATTGAAGAAGTTTTACAGGGCATGGGAAAAGGGGAAGAACACCCATCTTCCCTAATGCAATCTAGCTCAAATCCCCCCACTTCAGTATGTTATCAAGCTTGCAACCAAATTCCAAGCAACATTCAGGTGGTTTTTCAACTTTTACGTTATGGATTTGCAATTATTTAAAAATTTATTAAGTAATTTAAAGGTTATGAACTTTTGCTACCCATTTCAAGCTGGGATGGGACCTCCGAGGCCAATTATCAGTACAAGCTCCGCAACGAGTGCAAGAGTTGGTGAAGGAGATAGACCCGATTGTATGCAAACTGAAGAGCCATGTAGTTCCACTAGAGTGGATGAAGAAACTGCCTTGGATAGACCGGATGAACAGGAAACCGATGATGGCACTACCGGTACACCACAGGTAGGTCCATCATCAGATGGTGATGATATCATCGATGAGCCGAAGTCGGGGATGGAGTTTAATTCTTTTGAAGATTTGTTGACCTATTATAAGAATTATGCTAAAAAAAATGGGTTTGGGGTGATGACCCAAAGGAGTGAGAGGTCAGAAGATCAATGTGTCAGATATGTTACCCTTGGGTGTTCACGGGGAGGAAAGGCCCGAAATAAGTGTTTGAATGTAGCCAACCCTTGTCCAACAGGAAAAACGGACTGTAAGGCAATGATTAATGCTTTAAGAGTCGAGGGAAAGATGCGGTTGACTACAGTCTATAATACACATAATCACAGACTAAGCTCAAAAAAATCCCGGTTCTTTCGATGTAATAGAGATGTGAGCGAGACCGTTAAAAGGGTCCTAGACACAAACGACATAGCTGGCATCCGACTGAATAAAAGTTATGGATCTCTTGTCGTAGGGGTAGGTGGGTTCGAGAATCTCCCATTTCTCGAGAAGGATTGTCGCAATTACATCCACAAAGCACGACATTTGCGACTTGGTGCAGGGGGTGCTGGGGCACTTCGAGATTATTTTATGAGGATGCAGTTCAATAATAACGGGTTTTTTGCGTTGATGGATTTAGACAATGACAGTAGGTTGAAGAATGTTTTTTGGGCAGATCTACGTAGCCGGGCAGCCTACCAATATTTTGGTGATGTGGTGACATTCGACACAACATACCTGACAAATAGGTATAGGATGCCCTTTGCACCATTCGTTGGTGTAAATTACCACGGGCAATCGATTCTTTTAGGAGCTGGGTTGATTTCTAGTGAGGACACAAAGACCTTTACATGGTTATTCAAAACTTGGTTGCAGTGTATGAATGGTATAGCTCCAAAAGCCATTATTACTGATCAAGATAGAGCAATGAAAAATGAAATTGCCATTGTCTTTCCGGAAACACGACATAGATTTTGCCTTTGGCATATACTAAAAAAAGTCCCTGAGAAGCTTGGGTCATATGCTGCATACAAAAGTGGGTTGAAAACTGGATTGATGAAATGTGTGTATGACACACAATCTATTGAGGAGTTTGAAAAGTGTTGGGTTGAGTTTATTAACACTTACGACTTACATGAGAATTCGTCGTTGGAAAGTTTATATGCAGAGCGTGATCATTGGGTACCAGTTTTCTTAAAAGAGAACTTTTGGGCTGGAATGAGTACAACCCAGCGCAACGAGAGTATGAATGCTTTTTTTGACGGTTATGTTCATTCAAAGACTAACTTGAAAGAGTTTGTTGACCAGTTTGACAGTGCGTTGAAGAAGAAAATTGAGAATGAAAATCAGGCGGAATTCCAGTTATTTAGCGTCACCATTCCCTGCGTATCAAGATCTCTAATTGAAAACAAATTTCAAGAGTTATACACCAACGCAAAATTTAAGGAAGTTCAGCAACAAGTAATCGGTGTGCTTGATCTGGATCCATCTCTATTGACATCGGATGGGGTAATGAAGACTTATTTGGTAGAGGATGAAGTTCGTCTTCAGGAGTTCACAAAATTGGTAACATATTCAGTGGATCTTAATGTCAATGATTCCAACGCAAAGTGTTCATGTGGGTTGTTTCAAATGAGGGGCATACTGTGCAGGCATATTTTGGCGGTATTCAAATCGAACGACATTAAATCATTGCCAGACCGGTACATTTTAGACCGATGGAGGAAGGACATCAAGAGGAGATACACAGTGATCCGAAGCAGCTACGACGCTTCGGATGGGAGGCCAAATGGGAATAGATATTCAATTCTTTTGAATATGTGTTATGCGATGATAGATTATGCGGTGGATTGTAATGAGCATTTTGAAAATGCAAAGAAGATGATACATGAGATGACTAAATTATATCGTCAAAACCAATGCCCCATATCTTGTGCGGAAACAGGTAAGCTTCCAAGGCAATGACTTTTTTAGTATATTTCCTTAATTGTGGTCTTTATAACTACTCAAGTATTGAATTGCAATTTCTATATGCATAGTTGATTGAATATAACAGTTTTTGCCCCAAACAGGTGCAATTACAACACTAGATACTACTGCCGTTGATAGTTCCCCCCAAGTTAGGAGTCCAATTGTTGTTAGAGGGAAAGGACGACCACCATCTTTGAGGAGAGCATCTAGGATGGAGACAGAAATGTGGAAGGTCAAAGCGAAACAGAAGAAAGCACAAGTGGGAGGAAAGCGCAAACAGGTTTGAAGTTTTTGCTTAAATTGTCTAAATTCTTGATTATTCTAATGATTATAAAGTTTAACTTAGAAAAACAAATATTTAGATAGCATTTTTACTTTTTACTTTATTATTAGCAAGATGAAGGAGATACAGCAGCTATGGCCACGTGCAGGAATTTATTTGGCCCATTAGAGAGCCCCAATATTCAGGTCATATAATTTCGTCTTCAGGATATTTTATCCAGAAATATGGTGGAATTTATATGTTTATGGATTTTGTCAACTGAAAGCAGAGAATAATGACTAGTTTTTTTCATTCTCAACAGATTGTGACAGACAGCTCACCTATCGAGTTCACAAATACCCAGTTTCAGCATACAGTAATTGGGAGTCAAGAAACAGTAAGATTTGTTGCTAAGAGTTAAAAAAAAAAAGTGTAATCATTTAATATTGTTTTAATATTTGTGAGAATATTCATTACAGATGCAATTTACGTTGGATGGATCACAACCGGAGTGTATGGATGGAACACAACCAGATCAAACAATCAGATTGTTCCATTTTTAAACACTGATATTTTTTGGTGTTGTAGCTGTAATTAATGGGGAAAATGTATAATATATGGTGTATTGAATGTAATTACACATCACAAAGGTTATTTTGAATGTATCTGCAAGTCTGTGATTAGTTTGCAATACTCAAGAATTTGTTGTGAGGTGTTGTAATCATTAGAACCCATATTTTGTGCATTGAATTGAGTTTCCAGAAATTTCCAGGTTGAAACAATCATATACTATTTTTCAGCTACTTTAAATGGCCCAATATTTCATCTGTCAAGGACTATTTTTCACCAACTGTCAAGAACAGAACGTGTCATCTGTTGTAGTTGGGACTTGTTGCAATTACATAATCACATAAACTGTCACCCAGTTTTGAGGGCAGCCGAATGAAATATTGGGTGGTGGGTGTGTGCTTAGTATTAACCGGGTCTTATAAAGTGTGTGCAGTTGACAGCAATTAAGAGAAACTTTGGGAACAAAACAGCTCAGCCCCATACTATCATCATTTATGTTGCATTAATGGGAATTGTTTGAATCTGGATAATAGAGGAAGCAGTTAGAATTTCACAGTAGGTTACGGAACAAGTAAACCGATTGCATCATTTATGGACACATAGCACTCAAATGATGTTATGAGTTGGTTCCTGTTTTCATGAGAATATTGAATCACACAATGGGATAGGAAAGTTATTAAAGTCCTATTTTTTCATAGCATTCTACTCATCCGAAGCAGCTTTGAGTAATGCAAAGTGAAAATGGGCTCAGCCCTTCAAGTCAGAATACATTGCAGTAATATTAAACATAAAGGTCCATTTCTCATTTAAAACTAATTCAACACATATTCAAAAGCTTCAAATTCTGAGTACATCCACCATCAAAAAGCCCAAAAAAATCTGAATTACAAGTCTCAAACATAGCTTCCCAACTCAGTACATCATCCATCAAGACATACCACTTGAAACATAGCACTTCAAATGCATTATAGATATTGTTTCCCAATTCTGGGTAACTTAAAATAAAATACATAAAAAAAATGGGTAAGACAGTAGTCTAAACATCACTTAGACAGTAGAAAGTAGCATGAGACAACAATGGCAACAGCCCAATACAAATTGAGCAGTGTGCGATTCTGCCTGTTTTCAGCAACTTGTCTCCGAACCTCCTCGAGTATATTGCTCAACATCTTTTCGATCGCATCGGCTCTCTTTCGGAACTCTATTTTTTCCATTTTCAGGTCTTCCTCCTTCCTTAATAGATATTGCTTTATTTCTTGAATTTATTGATCTACGTCCAAATTACCATCCACCCACTTGAAGAACTTGCAATATGGTAAGCCCTGCACATTTTACAGATTTAAAAAAATGTTAGCTGTAATTACATCAACAAAAAAGATTATATCTTCTTTGGATCACAGATGTTTTACCTCCTTGTTGAACTTTGGACAGCCTAAGAAGGGCCGTCCTGGATTTCTGGGAGTATTTGAGTATCTCAGTGTTGCCTCAACCTCACAGAAGCAGACTAGTTGACTAGAAGTACGTTTACCAATGGATGAAGAGGACGAAGGTGATGACAACATTCTAACATGAAACAGAACATATAAACTTGCTTGAATTCAACAGAAACAATCGAGTAAATAATATGGTATTCAATCTCATTTAAACAAATTAAACTCTGTCCAAGTAAGCTTGTAAACAGAACATATAAACTTGCTTGAATTCGAGAGAAACAATCAAGCAAATAATATGGTATTCAATCTCATTTAAGCAACTTAAACTCTATCCAAGTAAGCTTGTAAACAGAACATATAAACTTGCTTGAATTCGAGAGAAACAATCAAGCAAATAATATGGTATTCAATCTCATTTAAGCAACTTAAACTCTATCCAACTAAGCTTGTAAACAGAACATATAAACTTGCTTGAATTCAAGAGAAACAATCAAGCAAATAATATGGTATTCAATCTCATTTAAACAAATTAAACTCTGTCCAGGTAAGCTTGTAAACAGAACATATAAACTTGCTTGAATTCAAGAGAAACAATCAAGCAAATAATATGGTATTCAATCTCATTTAAACAACTTAAACTCTGTCCAGGTAAGCTTGTAAACAGAACATATAAACTTGCTTGAATTCAAGAGAAACAATCAAGCAAATAATATGGTATTCAATCTCATTTAAAGAACTTAAACTCTGTCCAGGTAAGCTTGTAAACAGAACATATAAACTTGCTTGAATTCAAGAGAAACAATCAAGCAAATAATATGGTATTCAATCTCATTTAAACAAATTAAACTCTGTCCAAGTAAGCTTGTAAACAGAACATATAAACTTGCTTGAATTCAAGAGAAACAATCAAGCAAATAATATGGTATTCAATCTCATTTAAGCAACTTAAACTCTATCCAAGTAAGCTTGTAAACAGAACATATAAACTTGCTTGAATTCAAGAGAAACAATCAAGCAAATAATATGGTATTCAATCTCATTTAAACAACTTAAACTCTATCCAACTAAGCTTGTAAACAGAACATATAAACTTGCTTGAATTCAAGAGAAACAATCAAGCAAATAATATGGTATTCAATCTCATTTAAACAAATTAAACACTATCCAAGTAAACTTGTAAACATAACATATAAACTTGCTTGAATTCAAGATAAACAATCACTTAAATAAATATGGTATTCAATCTCATTTAAACAAATTAAACTCTATCCAAGTAAGCTTGTAAACAGAACATATACACTTGCTTGAATTCAAGAGAAACAATCACTTAAATAAATATGGTATTCAATCTCATTTAAACAAATTAAACTCTATCCAAGTAAGCTTGTAAACAGAACATATACACTTGCTTGAATTCAAAGAGATCAAAGAATAAAACTCAACTTCGGTTGGACACTTTGAACTGCATTCATTCTCAATGTTGAATATCATGCAAACCTACAGACCAAACAATGGAAGAATTAGATTCATTCACTAGGGATAAATATCACTAATATCATGCAAATAAATAAATTAAATCTTTCCCACATATCAATGGGGGATCTTACGTAGCTTCAGTGGCTTGTCTTGCCAATTGCCCAGTGCCCAAATCCGAAGTCCAAATTTTGGGCTTTTAGGGTTAGGGTTAGGGTTTGTAAGGGTTAGGGTTTCGGGAGTTAGGGTTTGTAAGGGTTAGGGTTAGGGTTTCGGGACGAACGATTTTGAAACATTGTTGTCTTCTCATTGATGAAGGAGAACAAACTTTCGCACACAAACCGAGGAGGGAGAAAATAAACAATCTAACAAAACTTTTGAAATCGAAAACACTAGGGAGAATCCACACTCATTTAGAACCCAGACTTGCGAAATCTACAAAGCTAAAAGACAACCCAGACTTGTTTCAAGAGAAATATCAAGAAATCCAAATGACAACCAAGAGAAATATCAAGAAATCCAAATGAGAACCCAGAGTTGCAAAATGAAACCGAGGAACTCAAATCTTCGATCTGCGAAATAGATGAGAAAAAAAACATGCGAAATCAAAGGGTTAGGGTTAGGGTTTTCACATAAACACTATGAGAACCCACACTGTTAAATCAAAAACAAGAATGAAATCTACATAACTCGGATGGAGAACCCAGACTTGCGAAAGAGAATAAACCCGCATTCAAAGTGACAACCCAAACTTGCGAAATGAAACCGACTCACTGAAATCTTGGATTTGCGAAACAAGTGAGAAAAAAAAATCATAGGATAGATAAGAGGCAAGAGAAGGGGATTGAAGGGTTAGGGTTCTTCGTGAGGAGCATCGGATGAGAGATGAGAGGGAAGGGAAGATGAAGGGGTGAAGTGAGACCAAAAGGGTATCAGTTTGGGTTAGGGTTCTTCGTGAGGAGCATCGGATGAGAGATGAGAGAGGAGAGATGAGACGGAAGGGAAGATGAAGGGTTGAAGTGAGCAAAAGGGGTAGTCGGTGGCAGATGTATTGGTCATCAAATGGCATTTAATGAAACGAACCGTTTCACGGACAAAATGGCTTTCCCGCTTGATTTACCTTTATTGAAACGAACCGTTTCATTTAAAGGTGCCACGTCGGACCACGACTACACCGCCGCTCCCCAAACCGACTGTAAATGGCATTTTCCTTGTTGGGGAGATGTTGGGTGAGCCAAGCAAATCTTCGTTTTATGTTTTTTTCAATTTTAATTTTAGAAAGTTTTTAGTTTATATTTTTAAATTGACTATTCTTGAAATTATCATTTTTTTTTTAATTTTTCAAGTTACACATTTAAATGACATCTTTCAAAAAATTATTGATACTGCTGATGTAACATTAAAAAGTGTACACTTTTGGGTCAAAACAACATTAATCAAATTTGGCGGATCCAATCAAAACTAGATTCAACACTCAAGCTCTTGTTTTTTAAGAACCAAATAAGTCGATTCGATTTTCGATTGAGTTATGTTAGAGAGACCTCAATTTCTCCTGAAAAGCAACTTAGTTGACCTCATGGATATTGTGAAAAATAATGATGAAAAGTAAAGTATATATATATATGGATAATGCTACAGCTACTGTTCTTACCCAGCTTTCGGTTCCCACTTGACGTGTGCATGCCACAGTGGCATTTCTTTCATTTTCTTTTTTTCATTTGCTTCCCGCGAATGCATCCCTCTCGCCCGTGACCATTTCATTTTTCCCTCTACACCCATTTCATTTTCCCCAAACCAGTGCCCCCGATTGACTACCCCCAAACCCCGACCATCTACCCTCGCCTCCATCAAACTTGTCTTTGACTGGCACAAGAGACCCATTTCCGGCACCGGTATCTCCTTTCGACCTCAAATCCGAGAAACAAAACCTCTACATTTTGTCTCCTTCACGATAGATTTCTTCATTTCTGGCTTCGTATCCGCACCCTAGATTTCTTGATTTCTTTCTTGTTTATCACTGGTCTAGATTTCTTATTTTTCTGAGAATTATTTCGGTGGACCACTATTGTTAGGGATGAATATACACACTTGGTGCTCTACAAATCAGTTTATTGAACTCTTCTTAACCACATACAGATTTCTCAACCACAAGAAGTTCTATAATTTTCATGCAAAATATTTACAACACTCATTTATTTCAATAAAAAAAACCATGCATAAAATCAGTTTATTGAACTCTTCTTAACCACATACAGATTTCTCAACCACAAGAAGTTCTATAATTTTCATGCAAAATATTTACAACACTCATTTATTTCAATAAAAAAACCATGCATAAAATCATAAAAATATGAAATAGTCAAGAGAGCAATAGAGAGATCAACTTGAGAATCATGGTGGGTGAGGGGAATGCAAGAAACGGGATTTATGGAATCTTGCAAATATGCAAGAAGCAAAAAGGGGAAGATAAAACGGTAGCAGTAACATTTTCCATATATATATATAAATCAAACTACACATGATTAGGCAGCTTGTTTACGTCTAAGTAAGTGCAAAAGATTTTATTATATTGAAAAATGACAAAATACACTTTGGGCTCTATTTCAGACTAACCATATTGTTCACAATAAATATATATAAAGAGCTACACAGCATAAATTATAATTTCACAATTACTAGATTATTTGCTCGAGCTATGTGTCCAGTGAGTTTCAAGTGAACTCTTTATTTGATATTTACTCAATGAGTGTCAAGATAACTCTCAGCATGAGCTTCGCTTTAACAACCTATAAAGCTAACGACGAGCATATTTTCTTGAGTCACAAATCAGGTAAAAAATTATCGGCTCAAGTCTACACTCAGTAGTTCAAGACTCATTGAAAGTTTACTAAAAAAATCATGACAGTTCATTATCGAGTCGGATCAACAAATCATATCGTCGCAAGAATTAATCAAACTCCACAAACCCAACAATGGATTATCTGAATGAGTGGTTCTACTTCGGTCCTAGTAATGGCTCCACTTACTAGTCAAGAGAACTAGAAGGAATGCTATTGGTGTTGTTGGTACTCTGTCAAAACCCCAAGACAGGAGGACACGGGCCATGCCTTGACCAGTACCCTCCCATGCCCAGACATCACGTCAACAGCATTGTTGGCGTCACTTGATTGTCCACAGATCAAGCCCTTGGTGAATGCTAGGCCACGATCACTCTCAATCAAGCAGCGAACAATCAGCGTGCACGCAAACAAAGTTGTCACACCATGCTTAGCGCACAGCTAGACTGCATGCACTATCACAACCCCCAAGAAATTTTCTTGGGACCACACCTCGACACGACTCATGAGGGTCAGAACAATCACATGGCTAGTCTGCTGGCATGCCTTGGCTCAGACCATGACACGCAGCGGGCAACCATGGAGTCTGCTGGCCGCACACAAACCATGTGTGCAGGCTTGCGCGCACCCTTGAGCGTGCACCTATGCATGCGTGCCCCAGTACCACTTAGCGAGGCTAGTGGAGTGCCCCCATAGGCACACCATCTAGCATACGGCACCAACTCGTGCCTTGCAAGCAAGGCTAGTGGCGTGCCCCCACAGGCACGCCATCTAGCACACGCCTTCAGCCCGTGCCTTACAAGCGAGGCTAGTGGCATGTCAACCAGTGCACGGCTCCAGCCCGTGCCTTGCGGCCCCATAGTCCAGATCGTCAGCTTGGGCCATGCATGCTCATCACCCAAGCCACCAGCCCGGACCATGTAGGACCACCACCCGAGCCACTTGACTGGAGACCACAGCAGCAGCACGGCATCACCCTATTCCCATCATCAAGTCTAGGCTTGGCACCATGCCATGCCCACCATCAGCAGGCCATGCACAGCGCTATGTCGTGCCCACCACTAGACTAATGCGTGGCACCATGCCACGCTATGCAGCTAGCCGTGGCCCAGACCATGACTAGTCTAGCCGTAGACCATGCACCACCTTAGCCCACCATGGGCCATGCATGCCACGGCCACTATGGCTAAATTATCATTTTTATTATTTTTATTTATTTTATTTAAATACTTGATTAATTATTATTTCATTTGTTTATTTATTTTATTTTAATTTTCCTAGGGACCTTTTGGGGGTTTCCATTTTGTAAACTCTATAAATATGACCCTTAGACATTTCATTATGATTTTTTGGCATTTTGAACATTGAGTGGCTGGCCATAGGGCTTGGAGTTTGTCATTTTCGGTACTTCATGCACTTGGGCTCTTTTGGGATGCAAATCGTGAATCCCCAAAGAGATGATATTCACCGTATAATTCGTGAATCGGTGTTGATTCAATCTATCATTTAATATATTGAGGCTTTCTTTCAATTCTATGTGCAATTCATGAATCAAAGATTGTTTGGTTCCTTTGTTATTTTCATTTTCTATCTTTGTGCTTTTGTGGAGTTTGTGTTGATTGATTGGAGTGTGAAGGCCGAATCCTCCATTGGGAACTCGGATTGTGTGGAGTTTTGCTATATCTCTTGTGTTCATGTGATTTCTCACATGTTCGTAAGATTTTCTTAAAGTTTTTTGAAGAATCCCATCTTCCAAACGTCAATTTCGGCCAACTTATCTTTTGCCTTTTCCATCACCTTCAATTACCTCAAATCACAAAATCCTAATCTCTCATCAAGACTTACACGCCACTCATCAAATCTCATAGCCAAGAAAACCACAAAAACCCTAGATTTCACCTTGAGAGATTGGGCCATAGCCTCCTTGGCTTGGCCGAAACCGTAAATCCTAAAAAGTCTCACTTCCATTTTTCCCTTCATCATTTGACTGGTCAATTTTCTTGATTGGTTCACTCAAATTTCATCTTCCCACCAAAACACATTTTCCTTATCCATCCTACTCATTTTCAGCCAGCCCTTGTCATCCTAGATCTCAAGATTTCAAATTCTATTTTTGAGGAATTTCACAATTCCTAACTTTTAGGATCTCACAAGCCACATTTGCCCTAGCCAAACACACCCCCACTAGCCTTACTCACTCATTTCTAAACCCTAGCCAAGATTACCCTTCATCCAACCCTAACACACAAGTGGCACCTAGCACACTAAGGATCACTTAGCCGTGCACCATCATCGCCCAAACCGTGATAACCTAACTCAAATACCATTCATACTTCCCACCATTGAACCCTAGCTCCATCACACCCAAGCTCTCTTTGGGCTACACGTGATCTACACCAAGCAAATGAGTCTCATTGGTCACTAGAGGATCAACAAGGCGAGGACCAGACCCTTAGTGTTTGGAGGCTTGACTGAGGTCCCCAACACACACACCTAGTGCGCGTGCGCAGTGTGTACACATGGGTTATGCGCACACACTGTGTGCATGCATGGCATGTGCGTGGGGCCTTGCAGCAGCCTGCCATGCTCAAGCCCACCATGGTCCAACCCAGCGACTTACCAATGACGCCCAGCCCACACAACCTGGGCCACACATGCAAGGACCATGGACCAGCCAAGGCTAGCCCGGCAGGCCAACCTGAAGACCCACACACATAAGCAAGCAACCCATGCTGTGAGTTCATCCAGGCCACCCATGGGCCACCGACAGCATGAGGCCTTAACTAGGAAGCGTGGATCCAGCAACCATTTTCCTTTGTAATCGTTTTATTTGCTTTCTAATATAAGTAAGACATAGGCCATCAGTTATCTTTTATTTTGGAACATTTGGACGAATTTGGCTTGTAAGCCCCCATAGACACATTGGTGCTTTGTCACTTAGGCTTCATTGGGTGCAATCCGTGAACCCCAAAGGAGAAGGCTCACTCTGTACAATTCGTGAATCAGGGTAACATATGCTTTGCATTGTTTTTATTTCATTAATGCATTGTTGAGGTATTTCAGCATTGTGAACTATGTCCATTGCATTGCATTCGCATTTGCTTGCTGATCATTTTGAACTGCTTGAGTGGGGCATCGCATAAGGCAGCCACGAGTTGCCATTGAAGGGCATCTGGTCTGCACCATGCCACCCTGGTCGAATCTAGAGCAAGGTCAGAGACAAGCTAACAGTTACTGCCCACCACACAAGCCACTTCCCAATCACTGCCACCTATCTAGTCATAACCGCTCTCATACTTTGTAGGGAGTAACCGACCACACCTTAAACCACTCAGCCACCACCCACTCGGCCAGCTCACAAAAACCACCCATAGCCATGTGTGCTTCATTATTAGAAGACACATGTGCTTGACTTGGTCAGCCCACCATCAAGTGACACATGTGCTTAACTTGGTCAGCCCACCATCAGGAGACACCTGTGTGTCTGACTTGGTGAGCCCACCAGCAGGAGACACGTGTGCCTGACTTAGTCAGCCAGCTACTTAACTGCCTTATCCCACTCAACCGTTTTAGCCCACTTAGCCACTGCACATGCATGCATGTACGCCGAGTCACTAGAATTTCGCCCACCATCAGACATTGAACACTCATACGAGTTTAGCCAACACCACCCATAATTATCACAATCAAGCAAGTGACAGTTCACATCAATCATCAAAGAACAAAGAGGGGCGCGGCACTTTGGTGTCTAAGATCTCGACAAAGGACCCTATCATACTCGTCTTGTCATCATATGCAGATAAGCCTCTTTTTTCCACTTATTAGAATAATCTTACATAACCGTATTGCAATTAAGGGATTGCTTTGATCGAGAAATCATTTTATCTTATCATTACAATTTTCTCTCAAATTTTTATAAAAAATATAATAAACAATTTAACTTTTTCAAATTCTAAAAGAATAATAATATTAAAAAATAATATTTTAATAATATTTTAGTCAACTTTTATCTAAAACTATCTCATCTTATCTACTATCCAAATAATCTTTAAATATGAAAATAATAAACATTAATTTATTTTAATAACTGGACAACAAAATTATTATGATAGGGCTCTTTTCTCGTCAATGAATATATGTTTTGCAATTTTATTGCTCCGCTTTCCTTAACATCCTTTAAGCTGCTAGCAGCCACGTCACATTTTAATGATTACGATGAGTTATCTAAAAGTTAATATGTACACGTTATTCTATTATCATTTTTTTTTAATAACAAAGACGTTTTCCTAAGAGCCAACATCGTTCTATTATTATTTTTTTTTTAAAAAAAAAAAACAAAGACGTTTAATATTCTATGTTACTTTAGAATTTTATATTCACCAACATGTAGAGTAAATGCTTCGAGATATGTTGACTTTTAAAATTTAAAATAAAAATAAAACAGAAGTTTCATATTCACATAAATAAAATTTATAAATTTATAGAATAATTTAATAATTAATTGGTTCATATAAAATCTCTTTAAATAATTCAAACTCAAAAACGAGTTTATTTTTTAACAAAATTCAAATAATTTTTGTAGTCAATGAAATATGTTATTAGTTTATTTAATGTATAATATTGTAAGAGTCATTGGCCTACAAAACTTTTCACCCAAGAGTGGTGCTACATCCCCCGAGGTGAGGATCTATCAAGAAAGGTCAAAAAAAGTTTTTTCTATTTTTTTAATTTATTTTCTTTCATTTTTTTTGGTATTTTTAAATATATTTTTTTTTTAAAAAATCACAACATCATTAAAAAAATATCTTCTTAATCACTACGTAAAATAAAATAAAAAACACTATTAGGAGAAATGTTCGGGATCTCAAGCATTTCTCAACTACAAATGCCGCTCATAATAAAACTAAACCACAAAAGCCAATAAAAAAAATAATTCTATATAAATATCTTTACACCACATATCATTCATATATAAATTAAATTATGTTATGTAGATGGTGTGTGGTGTAAAAATTTGAAAAAATTGACACTATAATAATTAAGTTATTTTATAAAAACTTATATGTTGAATTTGAGAGTAAAACATACATGTCGTGTAAAAAGACCAAGATAGATATAAGTGCTTGGTCTATAAAACTAAGTAAGAAGAAAAATTTGCTGCATCTCTCTTAGGGCCCGTTTGATGCTATACCATTTTAACATTTCTAACTTTTATCATCAGTGTTCATTGAATAGTCGTTACAGGCATAGCCAGATGGAAAAATATAGTTACAAGCATAATTGTGTATTGATCTGTGCACCAATGTGATGTGATTGGTTAAAAAATAGATTTTATTGAAAACAGTATCAATTTAAATTTTAAATATGAATAAATCAGTATTGGTACACAGATTAATGCGCGACTGTGCTTGTATATAGCAAAACTCTAACCAGATAGAGGGCTCATGGTGCTATTCCCATAGGCATGACATGCATAAAACACTTTCTCACTGAAATTGTTTTCCCCTCTTTCCTCATACCCCTCTGTATTATAATTACTTTCGATACTTATTAAATAATATTTATAAAATTTTCATTTAATAATTTTAAATTTTGGTTTAAAAATATGAATTAAATAAATTTGGAGACAAAAAATTAGGGGCTACTCTCTTGGGTAAGGTGGGGTCAAACATCTCATCCACCTCATCCCCTCCCAATCCAACAGTACCCATTGTCTATTGGACCTAAAAACTATTTTTAGGTCTAAAAAATATTTTTTAACCCAAATTATCATATAATTTAAATTATAAATTAAAATTTATAAATATAACCATAATTTTAAAACTACTAATATAATTTTTAAATATTTAGAGTTGTATTCGCTTCATTGCATTGCATTGACCTATTACGCCAACTTTTATATGGAAGGCTAAGACAATACAATAATTTTACTTAAACAATGTGATACTCAACTAAAAATTAGTGTAGGAGGTTAAGGCAATACAATGAAGTGAATATAACTCTAACAAATTTTATAAAAAATATATAAAATTTATTTATATAAATATTTGTATAAAAAATTATTTATATAAGTCACAGCATGGGGCAGGCCCTTCTAGGGTCAGCCCGCCCCTTGCCCCTGCTGAGATTTCTTCCTGAGGGAAGAAATAATGTTTTAAGTTTTCTAACCAATATTTGTGTTTTATTATTCAAACATATAAATAAAATAATTATACCATCATTATAAAAACAAACTAATCATTAATGAGACTCACAACTTTTTAAAATTCCTATAAAAAGTTGTTAGGAATGGATGGTGGGGCCTCGCCACCCATCTGTTCGCGCCCCACCCCGCTTGGGTAGTAGTAGGCTTGTGCAGAAAAGAGCTTGGCCCGATTAATCCGACAGATCCAATATGGGCCCAACCGACTAAAGTCTGGTTCAACGGGTTTATTACACAGAGGGGTTTATTAAATCCTTTACGGGTTTATTACACATCGAAACCGACCAACCCGTCAAAACCATCCCCATTTATCCCTCATCCTCAAACCCTAGCATCTCTAGAAATCAGTCCATAATTTCCTACTCCGGCCAGACCCCTGGACATCAAGAGCTGTTGTTGGAGCATCTAGATGATTTCAACCTCTCTCTCTCTCTCTCTCTCTCTCTCTCTCTCTCTCTCTCTCTCTCTCTCTCTCTCTCTCTCTCTCTCTCTCTCTCTCTCTCTCTCTCTCTCTCTCTCCATAAATGCAATATTCCGTCGCCTCACCCATACTCCCCTCTCAATTTTCTCTGGATTCGAAAACAACATATACTCGATTTGAGCTTCAAGAGCGTACCGAAATGGTGCTGGTGGGTCTTGTAATCTTGCGGTGGCGTGAAGCTGAAGAAATGCAATCTTGACATCATTTTTAATGGCTTTTATGGTGGTCGCGGTGGTCAGTGGTCACGGTGGTCGCAAGCGTCGTAGAGAGCTATCTTGTCGGCGGTGCAGAACATCGAGGCCTTGTGTTGCATAAACTTTCCGGTCGTTCCCAGCGGCTTTTCACGCAGTGGGCATCGTGGATGCTCAATAACAGTTGACGCAAGACCCTCCTTCAAATACCCAACCTACGGCTTCCCCACGTCCTCAATGCGTTGCTGCCCTACACTATTTTTGTTCAACAACTTGCCGCAGTTTCCCAATAGCCACCTGCAAGATGAACAATCGTCTATTTTGCTGCTAAAAAACAGAGCACAGCTAAAGGAAAACACTACCCCACTCCATGGTAATCACACCTCTCTCCAAACACAAAGTCTCTAAAAAAGACCTTTTTTTCTTCCTTTACTTACTTTGTGGTTGGTTTTCGATTTGTCTATGTCTTTTCTGGAACCACGCTGATGAGTCTGATCTTTTTGCCTCCATACGTATGGCAGAACGAACGAGGATAAGATGAACGGGTTCAACCCGATCCGAATTATATGGATCGGGTCATGCCACCATGAACCGCATCCAACTGCATGTCGGGTCGGGTCGGGTCGGTCCCTACTGCTTCTCGGATTGCTCAGTGTGCATGCCTAGGTAGTAGGTGCACGTGGCCGTCAAATGTAAGGGTGCAGACCCCAACCCTCCCGCCTGCATTGGACCCCCGTCAGTTCGTAGTTATATATATATATATATATATATTTATATACTATAAATATACCATTCTCATTAATAATGACGTTACTTTTTAAAAATTTTCAAAATGACTTCATTTTGAATATGAGCTTAGTACCATATAATGAAAATTGAAACTGAAACCCTATCTCAAATCTTCACTTCTCTCTCTCCCCCTCCGTCTCTTGTCTTCTAGCATCTTTTCCCTCTCTTATCCCTCTTTCGAGATAAAAGCCCTCTATAATGAGATCAACAACACACTCCTCTCCTATTATAGTCTTTTCTCAAGCTTAAAAGTCTGAAGGCATGTCAAAACGAAGTTACAAGACTTTATATACATAGTAACGTTGCAAGAACAAGTACAAAAGAATGAAAAAGAGAGAGACTGCAAAGCCTTTGACGATGCTGCAAAGTAATGAGATTTGAGAGAGAGAGAGATCCCACAATTTCGAATTCGAACGGTAGCCTTTTGGAGGGAGTTGATCCACGTAGGATTTGTATGTGAATGGGGACCCTCAAGTGGCCCCCACCTGTTACGGCCTTTACTTTACAGAGACCAGACAAAAAATCCAACAAAGATTCAAATCCAACCCGGTCCGCTCCTTCTCGGTTCCCTACGCATGGGCCGCTCGATATCCCTTCCCAATCCCCACTATCGAGTTTCCCGATTACTGAACTTACCAGAATGTCCTTATCTACGTTAATTTTGTAGCCAGGTCTCAACCATAATATTAATTAATTTATATTAATATTAATGAATGTTCCAGAAAGTCTTTGTTCCATACAACAGATTTTGATATTGGGACAGCTCGAGTTGGGTGGACCTGATGATGCATTCTATTCGTGTGCGTACTTCTCAATTTTAAACTTTTTATTGGTAGATTTTGAAAGCAACGACACATTGTGATTGAGCGAGAGAGAGAGATGAATCGTACGAATCATGTGAACAATTTGAGCAACGTGATGTCATTCATCATTTTCATATACATCATATTATTATCTTATTTTCATATCTTATATTATATAAGTTGACATCACGTTCATATATATATATATATATCATATTATTATCTTATTTTCATATCGTATATTATATAGAATGTAACATATTTATTATTATCAGATAATTTTAATAATGATAAATATACCACATCTTACATAGTACATAAGATAAAAATTAAATGAAAATTTGGTGTATAAGTTACCCCATTCAAAATTAGTAATTACATAAATAATTTTAATGGTATATACACTAATGACTAACCCATCTTGTGATATATTTTTATGGGATATCATTTCATTAAATTATAATTATATACAAAAGGGGGGTGGAGAATCCAACAAACATTTTGTTACATTAAATATAAAATTTAAAAATATAATTAAAAGAAAGATACATGTACAAAAATAAGGCTGGACTGGTTCAAACCTCATTCAAAATCTCCTAAAAAATACAAGAAATTTTATAAAGTAGGATCATCAAATTAGACCGCCGCATAAAGAAATTGATGGCGTTCTGTATCCTTAGAAAAGAACATAAAAACGAATGTCTGCTAAAACTAGATTGTTGAGGTATAGGTAGAGGAAGAGGCACTTCACATGGGCAACTAGAATAGAGGAGTGAAAGATACACGGGCGTCTAGATTAGAGGAGTCATACGCAGTGGCTGTTGGCGATCGAGTGGACCAGGACGTAGATTATTTTTATATATATACATGTTTTAATTTCCTTATAATAAAATAAAGGAAAATAAGAGAAAAGATAATAAAATAACTGAAAAAATCTGTCAATAAAGGATGGAAACACATGGTTTTGGGACCATGCATGGATGTAATAGCTAGAGCTGGCACTGGGTATCTATTATCTAATGATATATATATATAGGTCGTGTAATATTTTTGTGCGAAGAAAGATGTACCTCTAGGCCCATGAGACAGAGAGATGAAAACACTAATGAAAATTTAGAAAAAGAAAAATAATAAGAAGATGAGGAAAGAAGAGAGGATGGGAAGAGAAGAGGTGCCCTTCCTCTCTCTTGTAATCATACACAAACAAATAAACTATTTTCTAGTAATGTTCTTCATCTAAAACTTAATTATGTAAAGAGTTATGCAAATAATTTTAAGTGTATCATTTTTCTTTCTAATTTGGATGGCGTCTAAAGTTAGAGAAACGTTTTATTTTTTTCTTAAAAATATTAAGAGAGCATGTTAGTGTTAAGACCACTATTACAAGAGCATTGTTAATGGAATAGCCAAATATTAAAAAGCATCTTCAAATACATAATAGAACGTAAAAAACCATCACATTGGATTATCCAAAACTTTGCTACATAATAGTAAATAGTATTTTTATATACAGTCACTTTTGAATACTTTTTTCGCGCATTATACTGATGTGATTGATTGATACAATCAATTATATTAATAGGATATGTAAAAATGATTATACATAAAATTTTTGATCTTATAATTACTCAAGCATAACCCTATCTCTTCATCCCTTGCAACAATTAATATTTACTCGATGAATATGTATTTTATTTCTTATTTCAATGAAACCAGCAAAAAGGTTGATAAATACAAATATATGGATATTAATTTTCTGGTTTTGAATTAAGGGAATTATTAGTAGTACTTGAAGTTCAAGGCATTATTATGTCAAAGTCTTAATTTTTCTTCAAGTTCCAACTATTGTTTTAGTTATTGTCTTCTTCTAAAATAATAGAATCTGAGCATTTGACTAAATAATATCTCCTTTTGCTTTCGTGAAGTGAAAATGACAGTTGTGTTGGAAGAATTGGGTCTCATTGTCAATAAATTTATTTCTAATATTAAAAACAAAATGGAATCCAATGCTTTGCCCCAACTTCCATTCCTATATCATGCAAAAGTTTTTTTTTTTTTCGTTTTTTTTACGCATTTTATTGATATGATTTGTTAAAATAATTATTTTATATTTAAAAAAATGATGCAATCAATTACATTAATAAAATATATAAAAAATAAATAAAAATAACTACAAATAGAATAAAAATGATTTAATTTTATTCTTTTTTATTTTTTCTTTCACCATTTTTTAAAACTATTTAGATATTTCTTAAAAATAAAAAATAAATCACGTATTCATTTAAAATACTTAATTAATCATTAAATAAAAAATTAAAAAAAATAAAATTTTGATAAAATTATCTATGGCAATGGTGTTTTCCTAATCCTTGCCTAAAGTTGGAGACAAAAGAAGAAATGTTTGGAAAAAAGGATATAAAAGAAGAAGAAAAGCAAAATCCATTTCCCATTAATCACGCGAAAGACAAAAAGATAGAAAAACAAAAGGAAAGGGCCCCTCTCCCCTCATCATTGGAAATATCAAAGTTGTCCTCACTTCGCTTCGCTTTGCCTATGCTATCACAATCATCCTTCGCCCAACGGTCTCCTCCATATATTCGAAATTGCTTTTTTTTTTTTTTTTTTAATTATTAATTTTCCAAAAGAAGCATTGTCTCCTCCATTTTCTTGGGAAAATGACACAGTCATATCTATTATCAACTCCATGATTCCTTTACCAAATGCTATAATTACTTCCAACCTACTTTCCTTGGATTGACATCTTCTTGTGACATAACGCTCTCCTGTTTCCGGAAGTGTAATAACTTCTCTAAGCTCACGGGAGAGTAATTTTGACGTAGTTTACATAATAAGATAAAATAAAATGATTTTATATGAAAAATAAAATATTATTTTTTAATATTATTATTATTTTAAGATTTAAAATTTTTGAATTGTTTATTATATTTTATATAAAAATTTAAAAAAATTATAATAATGAGATGAAACTATTTCGATATCCATACTGAGCTTTAGTTATAAGTTTCATAGTTTTCTTTTTTAAACAATCTATCAATAGAAAATTATTTTTTTATGTAGATATCAAATTTATTCAATTTTTAAAAAAAATACACGAAACTTACACGATCTAAAATTATAAATATTATTTTTTATTATAAAAAATTTATGCAAAATTTGCATAACTAAAATTGATAATCATCTTAGAGCCCTCTCAATGGCCCATGAATAATATAAAAAATGTAAAATATTGGAAAGAATGTTCATAAAATGAGCTTCATCCAATTAGGTAAAAGATTTTGCAAAATACAAGTTGTTGTAGTAACTCACTACATGCAGCGGACACTGTTTAACTGTTCATCTTTCAAATAATTTTATTATTATTTCTACTTCATTCATTTCCTCATTTCCTTATACTTTTTTTAAATTTCAATAAAAAAAATTTTATTGTTCATCATTTAAAACACTTCTATTTTATTTTTTTCTAAAAAAATCTTAGCAATATATAATAATAGGACTGAATTATATTATATTATATATAATAATATATTGTAAATAAAAAAAATATAGATATTACAAATTTATTAGTAGAAAAGAAATGTTAAAAAAATATTATTTAAATAATATGAAAAAAAAATAGATAAATTGATGCATAACATATTGTAAAAATTAATATATAAAATATAAAAATTAAGTTTTAATTATGTATTTTAAAGGAAATGATAAATGAAGTCTGGTCACCTAATCATAATGTGAGAGTGTTGGTATTTTATTGATGTGTTCATAAAATTGAAGCCGTCAAAACTAGATGAGCACTGCCAATCAATCAATTAAAGCTGGTGGAAGTAGCTATGTTGTTGAGTGAACGATCAATTAAAGTTGAGAAACATTGATGTTTTAAGCAAAAAAGACCCTTCCAACGTCCACGGAATAAAGGTCAAAAGTATTTCTTTTTAATTTCCTAAAAGCCATAGCTTTGTTACGCTTCCAACGTCCACCCAGTTTTGTTTGAAAAATGATATTTATAATCTTTAATATAGATAAATATAAAATTTATCTGATGAAATCATTTTTTAAACAATAAATTTTAATTTTTTTTAAATATATATATATATATATATACACACGAGATTTAGGTATGGTATGAATATATATGAGTAATGCTGCATACAGTCACTTTTGCGTACTCTCTGTACACTCTACTGATATGATTGGCTGAATTAATTTTTTTTTAATACACAACTAATCATATCACTAAAGTGCATAAAAGAGTTCACAAAAATGACTGCGCATAGAATTTTTGAATATATATATATAACATTGCTTGTTTTGTTTTGGGTGCTTATGACAATTGACTGTGAGTGTCATCCATGTAATTTTCTTGAAATCTAAGGTTCGATAATCTAATACCTCTGAGTTAAAAGTAACCCCAGGAAGAAACAAATTCAATTTTAAACGAGTGGCCGTTTGAAGTCCCGAGAGAGATAGAAGGAGAGAGTAGAGAGAGAGAGAGAGATTCAGAGTTATAACTTCAAAAACCAAACTTGAATGCAACCCAACAAAATCCATTAAAACGAAAACAAACTGAGCCTCAGAGTAATAAACACAGACACGGTTTCAGATAAGAGACTCCACACGGTTGGTTTCTCAGAGTGTGTGTTCGAGGAAGAGAGATGACAGGGCTCGTGATGATAACGAAGGGAGCGGGGTGTGGTGGTGGTGGTGGTAGGGGAGCAAAGGGTGGAAAGAGCTCCGAGGAAGAGCAAAACCAGCTATCGCTGGTGGCGTTTCTCGTGGCGGCTCTGAGGAAATCCATGGTTTCTTGCCGTGTTGATCGGCGGGAGGATGTGATGTCCGCCGTTCATAACATGGAAATCGGGTGGCCCACTAATGTTCAGCACATTACTCACGTGACGTTCGACCGTTTCAATGGGTTTCTGGGTCTGCCTGTGGAGTTCGAGGTTGAGATCCCCGGTCGAGTTCCGAGTGCAAGGTATCAACTGCTCTTTTCTTTTTCTTTTTTCCTCTCTTATTTTTTTTTTTTTTTTCCTGTTTTCGTTTTCTGGGTGATCTTGACTTTGTCTGTTTTATGTTGTTTTTCTTGGCTGAAAATATGGTTTCATTTTCGTCCTTCCTTAATTTTGGAATCTTAGATCTGGTAGAAGTAGGAAGCAAGTTGTTTTATTTACTACATTCTGGATCTTGAGGATGGGGCAGAGAGACAGTAAAAGACATTTGCATTGGTCCTGAACTTTTAGCTGCACTAGAGTCGAAGTTTTAAATCCTTCTATCTGAACAAACCCCAGATTTCACATACATTTAATTTGAACTTTTTTATCTTTTAGCTTAAAGTGTTTGGGGTTTATAAATGCAGGGTTTTGGATGTGATGATTAGAAGCCTAAAAAACCCCGTTTATTTGTAGAGTAAGTGGAGGAATAGAGAAATGACAAAAGGTTAAGCTTTACCTAGTTTATGAGTCTTATTTCATTGAAAAGTCTGAAGGCAACTAAGCCAGATAGTTCTGCTGAGCCAAGTTGAAGGTATTGTTTTAGTGATCGCCTTGTGTCCGCAAGTAATAAAGTCCGGCTTTCAAATTATAATCTTTTATTCTTTTCCTCTAGTTCCTGAGCAGGGAACTGTATATGGATATTTGGGTTCGCATTACTCAATGAAATAGAGTCCCTTGTATATTTAAGAAGATCCGTTGAGTTTTTGAGTTGGGTTCGTCCAAGTGTCCCAAACTATTGTCATCCTCTTGTGTTTCTAACTGAGCTGATTTTTTTGGGTCATTAGACGATGCCTATAATATTTCCCTAGCCACAAAATACTATTCATGTCTTCTTAATCATCATCCCTTCCCTTTGATGTGGTGACTAACAATCTCTTTTATCAATTGAATTTAATCCGAATTTCTTGCAGAGTCAGTTACTATCAAGTATGTTGGAATTTATTTTCCCCACTGTTCCATCATCAGCCTGTTCACTTTGGATTTATTTTTCATTACAAAAACTTTCTAGCATCTCAAATTGATTGCCAGTGCATTTCTTCTCTTAGAAATTTCTCCTCCCTGATGATTGGTTTATGCGTTTTGTGGATTGTCCTAACTTTTATTTCTAAGATTTTGCAGTGCTAGCGTGTTTGGAGTGTCAGCAGAGTCGATGCAATGCTCTTACGATACAAATGGAAATAGTGTGCCCACCATACTCTTGCTAATGCAAGAGCGCTTGTACTCTCAAGGAGGTCTAAAGGTACTAGTGTTTGATAACTTCTATTAGTTTACTTGCATGTAGTTGCTTGTTTATCATAATCTGGCTAATAAACAAGTTTCCTTGCTGGTTTCTGCAAATGATTTGTTTGTAGGCAGAAGGAATTTTCAGGATAAACCCAGAGAATAGCCAAGAGGAGCGTGTAAGGGATCAGCTGAACCGAGGCATTGTCCCTGAAAACATTGATGTCCATTGCTTGGCAGGACTCATCAAAGCCTGGTTCCGAGAGCTTCCTTCAGGGGTCCTAGATGGACTTTCTCCTGAACAAGTTCTCCAGTGCAACACTGAAGAAGAATCTGTTGAGCTTGTGAAGCAGTTAAAGCCAACTGAGGTTGCATTGCTTAATTGGGCTGTTGATCTTATGGCAGATGTGGTTGAGGAAGAGGAATCCAACAAAATGAATGCCAGAAACATTGCCATGGTTTTTGCTCCTAATATGACTCAGGTACTTGACCAAGATCTGGTCAGCATTTTCAAATAACCTTTCTTCCTTATAGTAGCAAGAAAATCATAACTACTGAGAATCTGTTTTGCTTTTAAAAGTTAAATGTTCTACCAATAATTTTCTGTGGTTGGTATTGCTTTTCATTTTCATTCTGTAAGTTTATGTTTTATTTTTCCTTTTTTTAGATGTCTGATCCATTGACGGCTCTAATGCACGCGGTTCAAGTAATGAACTTGCTCAAGACCCTGATTATGAAAACAATAAGAGATCGGGAAGAGTCTGCTACTGGAGAATATTCACCTATGTCATCACGTTCTTCCAATCAGCAAACCGACGAGGATTTTGACAGCCAGCAGGAGATGGATATAAGTTGTGAATTGCAAGCACCTACGTCAGACAATGATGATAATTGCCCTTATAACCACAGCAGTGAAGATGAAGATGAGGTGGAGTCATTAAGTGAGATAGAAGAATGCTTCTTAAGGCAATTGGACGGAAAGAATACCACCACAAATAGTTTCTCAGAAGAACCGGCAAATGATCCACAGTCAGAGCATGCAAGCCCCTCAAGTTGTTTGGGCTTCAATGGGGAGTCCGGTATCAGCAGCGTTTCATTCTCGGAAAGCAAAAATGGGAAATCTAGCTCAAGTTCAAGTGATGTGGAAGAAGACTTGGAGACAAGCCTGATTGCCGTGGAAACAAAGTTTGATAAAGAGAGCCCATCAATAGCATGTGCAAGCACCAATGACGTGGAGATGATTGATAAATCGATGTCCACTTCGTCTATGCCATTGTTGACATCTACATAATCTGCGTGACTTCTTTCATTTTCGTAGTGCTTGTTTGCTCTGGAATTTCTCTCGACGGTTGTGATTGCTCCTGTAAATTATTAATACAGCATTGAATGTGAGGCTCTCCTTATACTGGGGTAGGGAGGGAGGGAGTGTTTTGCCTGTGGATTGTGAAATATTCAGGGTTCAGCTTACGGCTGAACATGTGCTTGTTCTGTGTACCTTTCAGTAGTAGTCAACCATTTTCTAACCCCTTAGCATTTTCAGATTGGAATGAATTGTCAGTCAGAAGTCGAGTCCTGTTTCCACGTCGAACAATTTCGAAGTCTATTGAATTTGTAGGGAGCTTTGCTTTGCTTTTAAAGTTGGCGTGAAAATTCTGCATGTTTTCATCTGAAATCTCCTTTCCATTTTTTTTTTTCTTGTTTCGGAGGAAGTCAACGTATGCCTGTCTGACCCCCATTTATGCATATCGCACTATCA
The DNA here is from genome assembly GCF_018687715.1 of Carya illinoinensis. NCBI lineage: Eukaryota > Viridiplantae > Streptophyta > Magnoliopsida > Fagales > Juglandaceae > Carya > Carya illinoinensis. The sequence goes on from NC_056758.1 coordinate 27,793,903, forward strand.
TCACCACCCTTCCTCCTGCTTTTGCATTACATTACCCGTCCCACAAAGTGAGGTTGACGTTCTCCTGCTGCATTCTCGCTTGATAGATCTGGCGTCCATCATGTCGTTATCTCTCGCCTCATCTGATTTCTCTATGATTGTTTCTTCTCTCTCTATCCCTCTCGCAATGTAGCTCGTCACTTGAAACGTTCAAAAAACTACAATTGTCAGTCATGTCTTTTGTTTATTCATTCAATTGAGTTAGATGTCAGAGTATAGATTTCACCTGTACTTGAGAGGGATTCTGATGGGTTTAAGTTGAGATAATAGTGGGAACCAATCCAATCATTATCCACTCCCTTTGTAATGGCATATCTTTCAAATCACCCTTTATTTGTGCTCTAATAGTTCCAGCCTATAATTCTTCACTACATTATTCAGCCACTGTGCAAATCATGCCAAACCCAGTTGCCATTTTCTCACCCTCATATGATTAATACTTCCTTGTCTGCTCTCTTTTACACCATCTTAAAGAACACTGTAGTCACGCACGTTTTCAGCAAACTCCCTTTCTTTCACCTCGTGACACAACCTACTCCTAGTCTTTACGCCTCCTACCCCAAATAAAATAAAAGAGAGAAAGAATTGATGGGTACCAAATGAATGTGAGTTGATCTCCTAATTTACCGAGCTGGGACTAGTTGGTTCTCGGTTGAGCCAGAACCAGAACCAGAACAAGAACAAGACAACTCCTTTGTGATTTTGGGATCCATTGCAAAATAAACAATAAATCAGCATAGCATGCTGTGAATAAAGCATATCTAAGAATGTTAGATGGCAATTGTTATCGTATCAAACTATCTGTTGGCACAAGTTATGTACAATTGTAATAAAACCTAATCTAGATCAACAAACCACCACCACCCCCTACCTGTCCTGTTTCTCCTTAAAAACACACCAAGAGCTAGAGAGAGAAAGAGAGAAAAAAGAAAGAAAATACCAGGAACTAGACGTATGAATAAGACTGGAAAAAGTAGACTCAAGACTTAAGAAGCCAAGCATGCCTCCCAGAACCTCCTGCTCTTCTCCGCTTCTGTCATCAACTGATCTTTTCTTGAATCGACGGAAGCACCAGATTTCTGGTGGCCTGTTGGATTCCAATTATGTTCACTATTCCATGTTTGGCAGCTATGGGCCTCCTCTTCCTCCACCTCCTCCTCACGACCAGCGTCGTCATCTTCGTCGTCAGATGATTCATGAAGAACAAATGCTTGAGGATCACAATCTTCGAGCTCGTTATCTCTAAGAGCATCGAACATATCATAGCTAAACGATTCTGCATCATCGTCGGCCATGGCAATGTCGACGTGGCCAACGTCACCTTCGGCGGCGGGATCACAATTATCTTGGGAGTCCCCGGTGGCTTCAAAGAGAAAGAAAGAAGAGACATCCACAAGATGATTTCTGACGTCCATAATGTTTAGGAAAGAAAGCATGGGTTGGTACCCCCAGAAGCTGGTGCTGATCCTCCTATACATACATACAGAAGATAGACACAGACATACAGACACTTACCAACAGGAAAACTGAAGTGGGAGGACGTGGGTTGTCTTGTTTGACACTAAATTACGGTGGGCTTCGCTTCTTCTAGTTCTAACTTAATTGAAGGCGCTCCTTCATAAAGGAGAAGGTAACTGGTTGAAGCATTTGTCATTAGTCTTTTCTAGAAGGACCGAAAAAACCAAAGGGCATGCTAAAAATAATCCAGCACGCCCTTCTAGAAGCAAAAAGAAAGCAAAATGATTTATATCGATGTTCCACCGAAACCATCTAGAAGGAAAACCTCGATACCCGCCTCTCCCAATACTTGCGTGGGGCACACGTTTTTGGTGGGTGGTGGAAAATCTCTCTTTAAAATGATTCATTTGCTTTGTTTTGCTGGCTGCACTGGGTTCAGTTTGGTGTTGTAGAACGAAGTCGAAGTTAAAAGTGTAACCATTCACAACTTTGTTAAAAGATAATGGTGGATAAAAGGTATACGGTGTGGTGGGATTGGAGGTTTCTTTTTTTCTTTTTTTTCCAAGGTGGGATTGGAGGTTTCTGTTTATATCCAGCTAATTATCTGCAACAGTTTTGTGTAATCAACTTTGAGTATAAAAATAAAATAAAAAACAAAAAACAAAGACACTTTGTTAAAACGATTAGAAAAATTGTTACTAGATAAACGGTTTATTTAGATTACGTGTATGTTTAAGATTGCGGTAAAAAATATAATTTGACTTAAAATTTATAACTTCTAATTTAAATAATAAATTCTACTATAAAAAAATTATTTACTATTCAATAATTATATGTTTAAAATATTTTTAAATATGTTATTTTTGTTTAGAAACAAATTTTAAAAAATGATTTCTGATGTAGAAATTACGATTATTTAAAATTTTAAAAATTATGACCATATTTTTAAAAGTTTGAAAATTATAATTATCTAAAAATTGTATAAGTATTTTCGTCCATTAACAATTTTCTTAAAACTAGAGTTACATTTCATATTATCCAGAAAAGCACATTTGAGGAATGAGTAATGTTTTACACCACACCACCATCTCACTTGCATCCTATTATATATAATGTGACACATTGATTACTATTTGATGATAAAAAAAGCATGTAATAAGTGATCATTCAATAGTAATAAATGTGTCATATCTTATTTAGTGAGATACAAATAAGATGATAGTATAATGTATAAAATTTTCCTTGAGAAAAAGCATATCAAAATAATACTTTGATTCAAACGTATATTTTAACTTATTTGAAGTAAAAAGTTATTTAATTTATAATACCCAAACAACCTAATTTTTTTAAACACCAACAGGGTGAGCAACACAGCCTGCCAGGTTGAGATTACCAATTGGTAGATGGACGGACTTGATTGCATTTGAAAAAAAAAATAATAATAATTCTTTTTTTTTAAAGAGCTTTTAAAACTATTTTAACACTTTTTAATATTCTTACCATAACTCCAAATAGGTCCTACATGTTATAATACACCGGTTCTCCTTAATTTTTTTCTTTTCTCCATTTCATATATTATCATTATTATAAAAAAAACTTTATTTATCATCATTTTTACATCATTTTCTCAACAGGTGTGGTATTAAATAATTGACTTACAAGTATAATATAATATATAATCTCTAATTATTAAATACTACAACATAAAAGGATAATAAAAGAAATGGTGGGCAGCTAAAAGGGATTGTAGTTAAAGGTGCTATCATCCACTTTAAAAAGAGTAGTTCTAGAGTGTGGCTCCCGACACTACCCATCGAGAAAGCTAAATGCCTTTTTTTTTTTTTTTTTTTTTTTCTTTTTTTCACACATTTTTTTATAGCCTTCAACATTGAAAACAAATCACAATATCATTAAAAAAGACAATTATTTAATTACCAAGTCAAAAAATAAATGGTACCGGAAGAAATGCTCATGCCGCAAAACCAGGAGCCCAAGAACTTTTCCTCTAAAAAGGGGGAAAAGCGAGTTCATTTAAGGGCGTCTAAATAGTGTTTTATTTATTTTGAGGCCCTTAAAATGAAGTAGATAAAAAAACGTTGCCCGGGGGAGGGGGGTAGAGTAGATGACTTACCAAACTGAAATAATTAAAGGCTGCGGAACGTTTTGACAGGGAAACGGCGTCCATTATTTCTCTTCTTCGTCGTCTTCTTCTTCTTCTTCTTATTATTATTATTTAAAGAAAGAAACGATTGAAACGTGGGTTAAGTACACAGCTCCCATGGTCCACAGCTTCCTAACATCAAAAAGAATAAAAACCCAAAAGATATCTTCAACCAAAAAATTATGTTACGGGGGTTTAGGCTGAAGTAAAATTCAATTCAATTCAATTCTCCCAAATATACCCCCACTTTTAACAGCAGCTTGACTTTTGTGACAAAATTTGACAATTGCAAATATCTCGAGCATGTATTAAATCTCCCATGTCTATCCACTTCTCTACCCTTTTACGTGTATTCAATGGACACGTAAAATCATTTGGACCCGTATCACTAACCCATCTGATTACAGCAGGTCACTCCTCGGTTGGACCGACCACGAGCTATGCCCTGACGTCTCTGATGATGTTCCATCGGACAACTATACTTTTAAAGGATTAACCAAACATTGGGCGTTCAATAATAATAATGGTTTCCACAGACAAGTAAACGAGGGTGGGGGCCGATGTCTCTGTTTTCTTATTTAGAGCCATACGAGAACCATCGTTTTTTCCGTTTTCTTGTTGGTATACCTTTGGCTCAAAGATGAAGAAAACGAACTTCTTTCTTCACTCAGTCATTTCATTCAACACACCATGATTATAATAAAGACACAGATGTCCTACCCTCATCCTAACTTCCTCACCACCCCCAAAATTATGCTGACGGATCATATCCTTTTTCAAAAGGGTGTCGATGTAGCACTTAATGGATTGGACATCATATCCTAATCCAGCACGAATCTAACACAGCTTTGTGATAAAGACTAGACAACTCGCCTGAAACTAATCCCCCACAATTGATGAATTTGACATCCAAATACCATACTAGCAGTAAAATTGGACTGTTTCCGATAGGGAATATGTACCTCACATGAGAGTTGTAGATTCACCCCCACGTAAACCCCCTTTTATCTATGCTGTGACACATTCAGCAGCTTCCATGCGCGCCAAGTAAATACATGGCCTACAAGAAGGGAGACGAAAAATTAGTCTAGAACAACCATTTCGCAATGTTCTTTTATTGGTTCAAGATCTGAAACCATTTCTGCATATAAATCATGCTAAAAGAATCCAAAGCATTATGTACGGTATTTTTTTAGGTGCACTGAATTGAAGTACAGAGGAGCGAGCTTGCATAATGGCATACGATGGCTATATTCACCCTGTCCTTTGTCAGAAGGTTAAACACAAATACAATCTCTTCCCATTGCAGAAACTTGAAAAAGAAACAAACTCAAAAGCAAGTCTATGAAGACTACGATTTACATGGTAGATTGGACAAATTACAGACTTACCAAAGCCGTACAGAATTAAGAATTTCCATTGATAGAATATACTGCTGGTGCATACAGGATGGCCAAACCTGCTTTCACATTTTCCCTGTAAGCAGTACTGATGCCCTCAATTTGATGGGGGGGCCTGACTGATAAATGACCAGCTCTCTGAAAAATCAAAGTTAGTATGAAATAGGGATTTCATTTATTTTCATGCCAAAATCATTTGTCTACAGAACAACAATCATATGCTGCATGTTCTGCAACCTACATCATGTTTAACCTTTTCTAATATTGGCTATTATAACCTTTGATCTATATATTTATTTATTCATCAAAAAAAATATTGGCTATTATAACCTCTAGAAAGAATTTCGACAACACAACCAATAGATGTGAACTAACAAGTACTGAAAGTAGGGAGTATCAACACTTAGTTGAAATCTCTCCAGAAGATTGGAGTTAAAGCCAATGGGTTTCAGGTCATATTACCACCCAAAATACAGACATATCTTGTAATCTGAGTAATCCTACTATTCTCCAACCACAGAGTGACCAAATTGAGACTGATACCATGGTACAAAGTCAAGCCCATGGAGAAGCAAGAAAAACAATATGAACAGGAACAATCATTGAGAGCAGCCTCATTCATGCGACAAACCAAGGCTTTATTCCCGAGGGTGGGGAAAAAAGATGACGAAAAAAGATGGAAAAAAAAAAAGAAGGGGCAACGTCCAGATTCCCGATAGGATCAAGCACTAAAGACCAAAACATGAAAACATGTTAAGGAGTTTCCCGATCCACAAGTCACCATCCATGCACTCGTACCTCAATGTTAAGCATCTACTAGAGTGGTGGAAAGCCATTTCAGGAACAGTTAAAGAAATAAACTTTTAAATGAATTATATAAAAAATTTAGTTGCATTTCACTCTAATTAACAATCAAAGCTCAGATAAGTAGATCATGGGCAGATTATTTTCCCTATATGCCTTTCTAACTTCCTCATGGAATAAATAAAAAAAAGACACAAAGAAAGAGAACTCGGAATAGTTCGAGAAAGATGCATCTGAGCATAATGACAATGCCAGAACAGATGCATCTAAGCATCGTGACAGTCCAAGAATTTAGGTAGACGTGAACAATGCTGGAAAGATGGGCATGGATCAACAGATTGTATGATTACAATAAGCATCTGGTGTGAAGGAGATAAGATATTAGAAACATGCAACTAGAGAGGAAGAAATGGATAGTTGTATTTAGCTTGAACCCCAAATTGATTCATATTTGGCACCTCAAAACCGTAAAGCGCCACCCAGAGAGAGAGAAGAATTTATAGGATGAAAATTTAAACTAGATATGTTTATATCATAATGACAAGCTTAAAACTACGGCAGATAACCCCAAAGAGATCGCTCGAGTGCTAAGAGCCTTGGTCTTGGGGTTATGCTCCCAGCCTCCCACCAGGTCTAAGGTTTGAATCCTTCGGTACAAACAATTTCTAGAAGCCACATCTCATCGGTGAAAAACTGATGATTTACCTAACCCGTACATGGGTCCAAAGTTTAACTAGGTAAAAAAGTAGTAGCATTTGCAGGTTGTGTCATAGAAAATACTATAAATAAGCAGACAATGCCCACTCTGTCCAGACTTCTATATACATTCACCACAGGCATCGTACAGTTAGATCTTATTTTTTTTTTTTCTTTTTTCGCATTTTATCACCCGGAACCCTGAGAATTAGAATTCACAACTCAATCTAATAGACCCAGATGCTGTGTTTCAAATTATTTTCCTGATATACAAAAAAGTTCTTCAAATAGTTCTTTTACTCAAATTTGGAATTAACAGCCATCATGTGTAAGTAACATAATGCCAACCAGCCAAAAAAATGATGCAGCAACAGTCCAGAGGAACATATTTCTAGTTAACTTGCAAAACACCTCCCAGAAGTCCTTACTAAGAAGGTGAAACTACAAGAGACGAATCACTTAATGATTAAATCAACCAATTCAGCGCCAATCAAGTTCTTTTGTGCTTCTTTGGCCAAGATTTCCTGACAAAAATCTTTTTTTAGTAAATGATGCAAATCTTAAATCTCAGGATAAAAAAGAAGCTACATATCAACAACAATAGTTCCAAATCCAAGCACATTGATATTGGTCTGCATTCTCGAAGACAAACCAGATGAAACTGTTCAAACTAAACTATTACTGAAACTGTTCAAACTAAACTATTACTTCTGCTTCCTTATATTTGTAAGTAGTTCCTCTTCCTCATTTTTAAACTCACTGATTGACTGAAATCATCATAATCATTTTGGGTTGTGGTTCAGCAAAGCAATTTCTAGGCATTCCTCTATCCTATGGCTAGCTATTCATGAAAGACTAGATAAGAAAGATCTTCTTCATATGTTTGATATCATATCTGAAGGTAAGTGTGTTTAATTCTTACAACTTTTTGCCTCTGTATATTTGAGCTTATAGTTTTTGCTTGTATTGCGGAGTACGGCCTAAGCTTTTGGTTTTGTAGTTGCTGTTGGCCCTTTTGTTATGTGTAGGACTTTTTGGTGCTAAGGATGAGTCCTCTAGTCAGCAAGAGTGCCACTGGGGGTTTTTTTTCCCGGGGCTATGCCATTTGCTGCTGCACTCTGTTTTATTCTTTATTCATACTTGTACACTTTGCATTACTTATTAAAAAAATAAACTTGTACACTTTGCTCCTGAAATTACAAAAGCCAACACCGCCTCTAACTTCCAAAAAGTTGCAGTGTCAGTTTTGGTAGTTTGGAGTGCAAAATATAAAACGTTGGGTGGTTGGGGGGTGCAAAGAGGTTTTTCCCAATATTGGCTGCGGGCTAAATCTAAATGAGCAACTTAAACATCCAACACAAAGACCAAGCCTGCATACCAACATTCCTGTTTCTGACATTGAAAGATAGAAGTTTCAAGAAAGGAACATCACTTGATAATAATCTGAAAGAGTATGTGGGCTAGACAATATTTCATGATATTGATACAAAGAAAGCAAGGATATTCATCATAATGGGAAGGAAAAAAAAACATATCAAAATATCATTATCTAAACCAGCATGGATAAAAAAGAATCTCATGGTTCAAGATGAGTTCAGTTACATGATTGGCTAAAATTAAAAGCCTCTAACAAGGAAATTATGAGGTTTCGTAAGTCCAAAGGCACAATACCTTCCCCAATTTTTTTACCCGGTTGAATGTGAAAGTGCTTCTTTTCAATCTTTTCCCAGTTAATATAAAAATCCTCAGTCTTGCTTGGTATATCAGATTGGTTAAAGCAAGAAACCACCGACAGTGACCTGAGATGCAGAGTCCCCAATATCCTACAACAGCAATGTTCATGCTCATAAAAACTCATTAACAAAAGCAAATTACAAACAAAAATCATGCGGACTTCAAAAAAAGAAAAACACCTGAACACCAAATGAGCCACTTACAAAACATATATTACGTCTTGAAATGAATGACTGAGAGAAGATTAGCTACTAGCATGTGATTGGGAGTAATCAATATTCTTAAGGCAACCATATTTACCATAAGTAAGTTGATACTTATAAAAATACTATAAGTTGATGAAGATAATCAAACATATATTTGATAAACTAAATTCAATTGCAAGCTAACTGGCTTTGAGTTACAAAAGCATGTCATGAATCCAGATGGACATGGCCACATGAGCATACGCCTCCACCAGATGAAACATGGACAAATGGTTTAATTAACTTGCCTTTTGAAACACCCATCTCTATAAAAATCTAAGTGTGAATGCTAAATATCTACAATTTCACAGGCATGTCACACACTACACACACAGTAACTACAATGACTTACATAGAGGAAAAAGTGCAGAAGTAGAGCACAATGCGCTGTGGGCCTTCAATAAAGATGAACTAGAAACTTGGTATTTAACGTCGAAGAGGATAGTTTACACCTGTAAATACTTTTTTCGGTAGAGTAATAAAAATCTTACCTGTCAATATTACACTAATGAGAAAAGGAAGAATATATAATGAAGCACAGTTGATGTAGCAGTGTAAAAGGAAAAAAAAAATGAAGCAAAAAATCATTTTGTCGTTGATGTTTCCACAAAATTATACAGCTAACAGATGTTCTCTGGGAAAAATCAATAAATTAATAATTAATGTCTAAATGAACTTCCATGATACATAAATTACATATTGTACTGGCACAGAATGGGCCATGAATTACAAGTTTCTGGGGTTTCAGTCCCATGAGGCAATTACAAGTAGGATGGAGCACCGCATATAACCACAGATTTGCTTTACTCCGCTCCAAATGATGATGCTGTCGTGGCACCAATATGACCTGGTTGAATGCGACCACATATAAACAAGAATTCTGCTTTCTTCCATTACTCACCTTCAGTTCAATATGATTTAATCTCTTTATTATCTCTCTTAAGCTGAACCTTTAATTTTTTACCACCTAATTGGAATCCATTCATCACGGTAATGGCAGATTGAGCAGCCTCAGGTGAGTCATAGCTGACAAACCCTGAAAATAGTGAATGAAATTTTTGGGGTAAGTAAATAGTGAATGATTAGAGACAAATCTCAGAAGAACTTAAGTCAGATTGAAAGTTAACTAGGTAATGTGATCACCAAAACATTTGCTAACACCAGTTGCTTTGTCGATAAAAACCTTAGCACTCAAGACCCTACCATATGCCTGAAAAGCATTGGCAAGCTCTTGATCTCCAAAATCTTGAGGTATGTGATAAATAAATAGATTGGCGCCAGGTGGACCTAAGTAAGAGGAGACAAAATACTTAATAACACCACCCAGACTTCCCCCAAAAAAAAGCATCAAATAAAAAAGCAGGAAAAAAAAAAAACAAGGACAATATATAGATAACAACCTTCAACCTGACCCCCAGAACTTTTACCAGTGTTCGAAGATGCCGTGGGATTACTGTTCACAACAGCAGGTGGCACTGACCCAAGTGAAGCACTTAGAGGCCGATGACTCATCATTCCACCAGGATATGCCACGTGATGCTGAAGACCTGGTATCCCATGATAAGCAGAGCCCACATAACTTGCAGGAGGCATAGCATAATTTCTAGGGGTCATATTAGTGCCAAGGTCAGGCGTAACTCCACGCAAGGCATTTCCTTGGTTTATTGTGGGAATGATATTATGAAATCCAGAATGATTCTGCATTGGTGGCAGGCGGTATTGCATAAGTCCATAAGTTCCAGGAGCCTATAGAAAGAAGAGATAAATGTTACATCCTTAACTCACAAAAATAGTAGATCAAAAGTCAAAACAGTGTGAATGGCAACCATACAAGAATGAGAATGGCAAGATAGTGCGATAATGAAGCATGGTTAGAAAGTGCCAACACGTTTTTATATGTGCCCACAAGTTCCAGCATATTACCTTATTAGCACATATATGATAGTGAGACTCACCTGATAGCCATATCCATTATATGAAGGAACATAACCCATTGGCAAAGTTCCAAACAATGAAGGATGCTGTAAATCAGTATTTGGCATATTAGAAGCTTGAGATTGAGCTTTCTGAGCCCTCCGAGCTTGCCTTTCTTTTTCAGTATCTGCCCATTTGACAACCAAAGGCACACTTGATCCCTAATATAGAAGTTGACGATCAGATTTGCAGCAACCACAAAATATCCCAACTAGCTGGGGACAACTGATAACAATAGACAAGATGGTTCTAAATGAATGGCCACCAGAATTTTATAATATCACGAACCTCCATTTTATGCTTTCCATTGATAGCCTCTAAAGCAGATATTGCTTGCTCTTTGGTCTCATACTTTAAAAATGCACAACCTACATTGTGAAAAGACATGCAGAACAACCATTGAATAGGCTGAGAACTGTTGCAGTTAAGATTTATGCGGCTTACAAGCAACCAATCAAGAAGAAAATCCAAGATTATGAAACTAGTACCTTTACTAGTTAGCTGAGAACCTCTTAATATCTGTAAGTCTTTTATAGTTCCATATTCAGAAAAGAGATCAGAAACTTCAGCTTCCGAAACATTCTTTGGAAGCATGCCAACAAAGAGCTTGTGTTCTGGATAGCAGGGACAGCAAAAAGTTATTTAGGAAAGTTATTTACGTAAATAAGATATGATGTACAAAGACTTCATGAAGGAGAAAAGAAAAGCATCAGGCAAGGAAGGAGAACCAAAGCAGCAACAATTCATAGTAACCATCTTAAGTACAAAATGCATAATTAAAATGGTGAATATTTCACCTAGTCTTTCCAACTCGCCATCTGCATACTTCACTTGCAACGGGCTAGATGCCTGAATTAGACAGAAAGATAAGGACACTTTACAATTAGAGTGAGGGAAAAAAAATAAAAAAGCATATCATACAGTAATACGAAAGAGACCATATAATAAGTACATTAGACTCTCGGGCAAAAGACTTAGGGTGCCGAGTACTAGAGTACAAACTTACTAGCCGTCCTTTTTAATATTTTTGGCTAACTTGATTTGCATGGATGAATTGCTACAGATCATATCACAATTGCTATACAGGCAAAGGCAAGAGCCCAAATGAGAAGCTTGCCTGGGCAATCACTTGAAGGTCCAGCAAGGCCTACATAGGGCTCCGCCAGTCACTTTAATACCTAGGTCAGAAAATTGCCAAAGTTGCATAAGCACACATTTTTAACAACACTGGTCCATATATCAATCTGCTAGCCATGTTCTTGGTGCACGTATCGTACAAAAAGATAAATTACAAATGATGTGAGCATAAATAAACTCTAACACAGCTCTGTATTCAATCTCAGGCTGATTGGCATTCCCCTTACATGCCTTTAACCTTATCTAATTTTCTGCCCATTATTTCACAACCAAAAAAGGAAAATGGTTGTTCATTTCTTAGGATAATGCAAGTAGACAATGGTTTTTCAACGTCAATTATCTCCCACTAATGAACATAAACTAATCTCACGGCACAATAATTGGCCAATTTCTCATTTCGTGTCAATACTCAGCCACAAGTTGGATTTAATTGACTTCCTTTTAGTTTTTTTTTTATTGGCGCCTGGTGTCCAAGAACAGCATCCCGACTAATCCCGGGGGTGCTAAGGCTAATTGACTTATTTTTAATCAAACAAGAATCTATCCAAGTATTTACTGGATGAAATCGAGTCACAGCAATCAAAGTCCATATCCTACCCGACCTTATACAAGCTACAATGCATTTGCGTGTACATGTTCCAAACGCACACTGTAGCCATTTATTATCAGTAAATCTACCCAAGTAGACAACTTAAGCCGTTGTTTCTGAATTGAATGCCGAAACCTGGCTATCAATTGCTATAAATGGTCATTATTTAATTACTGCTAACTTTTTTCGCCAAACATTAACCAAAATACACAGCATTGTTTCAATAACGCCGTGGGTGAAGTCTTTTACCACTTGTAGGTCGTCAGGTCAAGATCAGTGACTTCCCAAAAGAGCTAACTTTCCAGTTTCCAATACAAATATACTTGCAATGTTCAGAATTAAGACAAAAGAAGCACACGCATGGAGATCAGAATTGCACTAACCCCAGGGAGAGTTTTCTTGTTGTGACACGCATTGACGGCCTTATCCGCCTCTTGCCTCGACGGACATATTAAGAAGCAACAGCCTGGAAGAAAAAATAAATAAAAGAAAATTAGGGTTCTGAAACGAAGTCTTAACGGTACTCGAGCACAACGAATCTCAACAGAATCGAACAAATCAGGCAAATCACACATTCGGAACCAAGGAGGATACTAGAGACAGAGAGGGAGGAAGGAGAATCCAGAATGTGAGTGAGAGGAAGGAGAAAACGAACCACGTGAGGTGCGCGTGGCCTTGTCCTTGATGATGTTGACCTCGTCGACGAGAGCGAACTCCTTGAACATTGCGATGAGCTGAGCCTCGGTCATGTGCTTCGGCACCTGACCTACGAACAGCTTCACGCTCTCCTCGCTGGTTGCTCTTCTCTCTCTCTTCCCCTCCGCCATTAATGCACTGTCTCTGTTTCTCTCCGAGTTCTTGCTTCCCTTTCTCTCTGAGTTCTTGCTTCCCTTCCTCTGTTCAGTAGTTTTCGTGTTTCCGTTTCGGTTTTCTTTTTATTTTTCTTTATTCTATGCAGAGAAAAATGGGGGTCTTTCTCAGATGGCAGACGTCATTTTTCGGCCTGGGATTTCGCATATATCTACGAAAGTGCCATTACAGCTGTTCGAGTCCTTTCTGGCTTCGGAGTTCAATTGAAGTACGCGACAAAGCACTCTTTCAAGTTTCAAGCAGTTCGGAGGCACAAACGTGGTATAAAAATTTCATATTGTTTTTTTTTTTTTTTTCTAACAATAAAAAAATTTAATATTGTTATTCACGAATAGTATAAATTTAAAAATTAGATATTATAGAATATATACGTGTCAATTAATTTTATTAATATATATGCTACAGATAAGTATGGTGTATCAATATACCACTTGTTATAAGACCCCAATTAATTATAAAAATAAAAAATAAAACTCTATTTATTAATTAACGTGACGTGTCTTTTTGTCATCCACGTTACTGGTGTATCTTGTGTTAAAAATATGAATTTGGAGAGAGAGTTTGAAAATACTACTCTTCACTCTCAATGCAGTCTCAACTCATACATGGTAACTTAGTATATTTAGAAAACAGAAAAACAAAATAACTATGTTCTTCATCCTAATATTTAATAGAATATATGTAATTTTGGATTACATTGTTAAGGATTAATGGTAATATTTCTCTTATATAATAATTTATATTTTGTTTGGTTACACATATGAGATGAGATGATAATATGTGAATAATAGTGAGATAGTTTATGAATAGTAATAAAATTATTTGAGGTAAGATATTTTATGAGATTTTAAAAAATGAAAAAGAATAATTTGAATAAAAATATTATATAAAGTTAAAATATTGTTAAAATATAATTTTTGTTTTAGGATATGAAAATGTTAAATTATTTTTTATGTTTTGTTTAGAAATTTAAAAAAATTATAATGATTAAGAGCATTGTTAATGGAATAGCCAAACATTAAAAAAAAAAAATATATATATATATATATATATATATATATATCTTCAAATGCCTAATAGGATGTAAAAAACCATCACATTGGATTATCCAAATCTTTGCTACGGACTAAAGTAGCTTTAATTATAATAAATGCTAAACTAAAAGCAGACTTGATAAATACTATACATATATCAAATGATTATTTTATTATTTTTTTATAACACTATTTTCTCTCCATCCACATTCACAAATGTCTACATAATCTAATTAGAATATGATTATTAATTAACATATAATAGGTAAAATAGTTAAATATGATAAAATAAAATAAATTAATAATTAAAATAAATAAATATTTTTTAAATTATTAATTACTCATTACTATATAATAAATAAATAGATAATCTAATGTGAAGATTTGATGTAAATATTATGTAGAAACTTATATTATTTTATTATTATATAATGAAAAAATAGTTATTCTAATGTGGAGATTGGTGTAAATAAAATAGTCAAAATCTAAATTTATCTTATATTTATCAAAAATGTCATTTATATATGTATAATCTATTAACAATGCTCTAAATAATAGATGGAAAAGTTAAAAATTTAAAATTAAATAATATTTATATTTAAATAATATTTAAACGTTGAAAGTTAAGAGCATACGTGAAATCAAATAGGACTTAATAAAATATATCTTATAATTAAGAGAAATAATATTTATAATTATAGAGTGTGTAAATATCTTATAATTTTTTTAAAATAAATAAATAAATATAAAATTTATATTAAAAAATTAATTTTTTAATAATAAATTTTAATTTTTTTTTTTTTAAAGCGAACGAATGAGATTTACATACATTACGACGGTACGTAACATGCTTCTACGATTAAAAGAGAACATCAAATCCTTCGTATGCTTCGGTATTTGATTAAGAAGTGTGCAATGAATTCGCGGCAATACCCCTTCCTGCTGTTTTGGGCTACATAAGACAGCATGCTCATATAATCATATTTAAGGCGTGTCCTAGTTGTTTTGTCAAATCATAGGTTTAATAATTGTCTACTTAATGCTCGATTATTGTTTTGAAAAGAATACCCTCCACCTTTTAGAGTATCTACGTTAGCTTTATTAAAATCATCTTTAAAATTTAATAAAAAGTACAAACTTTTTATAAATTTAAAATATTTCTATCTATAATTTCACATTAAATTAACTATTAGATTCATCAAAATAATAATATAATATTATTTTTTTAATAATAATATAATTTTTTTTTCGTATTTTGTAATTATATGGATATATATATTTTTGTCTTTTATTAACTTATATGAATATGCAGTATATGTAGTAATAAAGCAGTTAACTTATTAATATGCAATGAAGCATTTGATGAATTAAAATGCAGTAAAAAAGTTGACGTATAATATGTAGTAAATGCAGTAAAGCATTTGATGAATTAAAATGCAGTAAAACAGTTGACGTATAATATGCAGTAAATACAGTAAAGCATTTGATGAATTAAAATGCAATGAAGCAGTTGATGAATTAAAATGCAGTAAAATATTCAGATGATGAGTGTACAGTAGCCCTTCATATTTGAAGGGAATGGGGCAAACACTGTAGGTCAAAATTTTCCATTATTTGGTTTGACTAATCCAATGCAGCTCTTTTCCACTCATATTCATCATTTTTATACATTTGGCTTGGCTTTTGATGAAGCCAATGCCAATGCTCCAGACTCTACCTTCCCTCTAAAAAGTAAAAACCCAGGATAAGAGGCCCAATAGAAGTAGTGATAGACAGCTTCTCTTTGGTCTCTCTCCCTTGTCTCTAAAAAAACCCTAACTCTAAACTCACATATCCTCAACTGGCGGGGGCAGCCGAACCCTTCTCTTCCCTCCCCCTCCCCCTCCCCACCCTCATTTCTTATTTCTGCATTTTTTTTTTTCGTTTGTAGGCATATTTTCAGGCAAATAAGGGGGAGTGCCGATCGGATTGTTTTCTAGCCGCCGTCCGCCAACACGCATCCCACTAAGATGTTGGCCAGCCGCCGATCTTCAAGTCCACCGAATACAGTGCCAAATAGAGTGGCACATATCCCACACACACGCGATGAAATCTCATACGTTCTAGAGCATGGCCGCCACGAGCCACCGGCCGATTCAAAACTTGATTTTTCTGAGACCCCAGACTCCAGGAAAGCATAGTCCAACCATCGGCTCTCCTCCAGCTACTCTTGCACCACAGTCTCTATTTTTTTTATCTTCCGTCCCTCTGTTCCGTTGATGCTTTGGTGTTTGTTTTTAATTTGTATTTTCACGACCTCTGCTGCCGTGATTTTTGTTTGTTTTGGTGTTTTGTTCGTTTCATGTGAAATCCACGTTGAGGTAATGAGTTGTTGAGAGATCTCAATCTAAGGCAAAGAGCTAAGAGTGGCGGGTGATGCTACGACTAGTGGTCGTACGGTCGACCTTCGCTGTGGAGGTTGTTGTGGTCCCTACGCAAGTTGGGTGCTCTTGCCGTTGAAGCTCATGATGCTGATTGCCTGTGGAGGGTGTGCCGTCAGAGCTCATGCCGTGCTCGTGGTTGGATTGTTTTTGTTGGTTTTTGTTTTGTGGGTTGTCTGTTTATTTAGTTTTAGTATAGGTATATGCTATTAGACTGTTTGTTCATAGTAATTATCTCTGTATTCCGCCTCCCTAAAGGTTGGAGGGGTCATCCAGTCTCTGATTATACAAAACGTTTACTCTCTCTTTTGAAAGTTGTAGAAGTTTAAGACAATGTCCGTCACTTTGTGTGCAGGGAAGCTCTTGAGCAGTTGAGTTAATTGATTTATAGTCTGATTTTCCTTATTTATAAGTCATAGTTATAAATTTCGTTTATTAAATGAATGCAATGAAGTATATTTTCATTAAAAAAAAAAAGAAAAAGAAAAAGTAAAAACCCACCAAAAAATAGCGAGCCTGCACATAGAGGAATCCCCCCTCCTCTATACTTTCTTCAATCTCTAGTTTTTTTTTTTTTTTTTTGGGTTTTAGTTTTTGTTCAAAGTACGGCAAAATGCAGATTTGGCGTTCTCGCCCATCAACTGTCACGCGTCCACTGTATGATTCTTAAGGCACCAATTCTTCGTATGCGTAAAAAATTTCGTTAAACAAAGCAGTGGATGAGCCACATGTGCGGTTCAAAGTACACGCGTAAATGTCATGCACCATCACAAGAGAGCTTTTCTGCTGCCACTCGCGACTTTTAGGACCACCGGTTTCTCCAGATCCAACTGACCACTATATTTCTAGGATATTTCTTTTGTTTTAGGATATTAAAAAAAAATACATTATCTTTTAGATTTTTGTTCATAAAGTGTGTCATCTATTCTATCTTAGACGAAGTGTAGGGTTTGTTAATTCTATCTTTAGACAGAGTGTGAGGTTTGTTAACTCTATCATAGGATAGAGTGATGTCTCTCAAACTATTTGTCTGCAAAGAGTTACAGCAATAGAGTAGACCATGTCAGTCACAAAAAAATTTGTGTATTGAGGAGTTTTAAATACAGTAGTTGGCTTGTAATGTCTAAAAAAAATACTTGATCATTGATAATTTTTTTTTTCAAATTTTAGAATCTAAAAATTATAATATATTTGACAGATGAGTAATTAGATTGAATTGAACAACAGAGTAACTTGTGTAAATATACGATGATTTTGCGTTATAAGGGAATTTACACTCAATTATAAATTTTAGCTACAAATTAAGCCCCGTCGAGATTCAGAATTGATTTCAATTCATCTACTCTGATCATTATAGTTTTTCTAAATGTACACACAAAATATAATAAGCAATTTAATTTTTTCAAATTTCAAAATGATAATAATATTAAAAAATAATATTCTAACAATATTTTATTTTATTTTTTAACTTTTATCTCAATTTATCTTATCTCAACTCACTATTGTTAGAATATTATTTTTTAATATTATTATTATTTTAAAATTTAAAAAAGTTGAATTGAAATTTGAAAAAATTGAATTATTTATTATATTATATGTAAAAATTTAAAAAAATTGTAGAAATAAAATAAGATAAAATTAAATGTTTTACGGATCGAAACGTGGCCTAAACCTCACTTTGTCCTTACACTTCTAAGAACTATATATATATACCCTGTGGTAATATATTTTATTTATCAGATTCCTATTTTAAAAAATAAGAGATCTAATAATTGATGAGTAATACCACGTCAGCACAATGTGATAGAATTAAGAAGAAAATGTAATATATATATATATATATATATAATATTACTGGTAAAGGTCTTAGGTGGCAGTGACCAAATCTTGATCTTTGGCTGTATTTTTTAAAGAGTTGTTAGTTATCTTATTTTAAAGTTAACGTGTAAATTATATTATTTATATTACTTAAATGATAAAATTTGATTTATAATATTTAAATTTCAAATTATACTGTGTAAACATTTTATTGTATGTGTTTTAACACACGAGGTTGAGAGTCAAATTTTTACTATCTAGCAGTGATGGAGATACTCAGAAAATCTGGAATGGCACTTGTGATTTAGGATGCTAATTATGGCAAAAAATTTCAATGAAAGCAAGAAAATCCAATCAAAACTGTGCTTACTTTTTAAACTGGTAAAATTGGTGTCCTCAACTTGAGTTATTGTCAAAAACAAGTTTTCCCTTCTTCTCCACCTTGAAATTAACTCAAAAGGGTTGTCATATCTTTAAGCTTTGCTTTATTTGGTCATGGCAGTCACAGCAGATGCACTGCTCCAAAAAAGGAAGACATCCCATTCATCTTTTGGCTTTTATACATCATTTTCTCATTGGTTCATTTTATATGAAAAGATGTTTTTTTGATGTAAAATGAACTTCATTTACTATAAACCGGAAATTACAAATTTGACCAAATATATAAAGTACAAGTCAACTACAACCGAAAAAAACTACCTAATACACAAATTTTTTTGTGACTGATATAGTCTTGTTCATTCTTTACTCTTATAGACCAAAGGTTTGAGAGACAGTATCATTCTGTCCAACACATAATGTATATAATCTTATACTCTATCTAAGACAGCGTAGAGGACACAATCTATAGACTTAGTCCAAGATACAAGTGTTTTTTTTTTGTTTTTTATTATCCTTAACAAAAAAAAAAATAGAAATTTAAAAAACATGGAAAAAGTTACAAATTACATCTTGAAAAGCTGTAGATCCGCACTTTCAATCTTAGAGGAAAAATAAAACACCAAACAAAATGACGGATGTGGCGCGTGAGGGACACACGTCGCCTAGGAGAATGGTAGACAATCAAATTTGAAGAAAACGAAGTCGTTGGCCCAAGGGACGTTGCCGGGGGCAGCAGCAGAAACACCATTACAGTGGCACGTGGCTGTCACACGCAAGTAATGACCCACGTGTATGGCACACGGGCTGCTCCTTTTGACTCGAACCTTCGACCGTCTGATAGATTGACGTCTTGGGAAGCTTGCTGAGGGGTGTGTGTCTATTGTTGGACTACAGAAAGCAACAGATCGGCTCCTTCCATGCTTGAATTGGAAAACACATGGAGCAAAGCCATGGATTGGCTTGCTCTCCGAGACTGGTACCACCAACAGCAGGAGATCGTCATAAGCTGCATCTGTCGTATCTCCTCTTGACCAAAGGCACTCTCAACTCAAGCGCTATGGTCAGCATAACTGCCATCACAGCAGAACAACAGGCTCTCCGTTTGCAGATCTCCAAGCTTTGACAATAAACACAAAAACACAAACACAAGGGTAAAGACAAGAGAAAAAAGAAGAACAATGCTAGAAATAGAGAGTGAGGAAGGAGGGAGGGAGAAGCCCCTATGGGGAGGGTTTCTAGCCCAGGCTCCTAGAGAGAGGTGAGAATTTCTCTCTCTAAGAAGAAGAAAAAAGCCGGCTAATATGAAAAGATGTTAGACAAGTGTCACTCTAACTAAAATAAGATAAATGATATTTACAGTTATGAAATGTGCGTGTAATCTTTAAAAAAAGTGTAAATACATGACACACATAAAAGAAACTAATTTTTTAATAATAAGGCCTACTCATTTTCAAAATGATTGTGCTATACTTACGTATTCTATGACTATATATAGTATTACTCTTAAAACAATATATATACATATATATGGATGCATATTCTTTGCAAGTTATACTCAGATTTTTAGTTTAAAACACATGCATATTAAAATTGTAGGATATAAATTTTATAGAAAGGTAAGAGTAATGGGATTCATAATCCCAAAAAGTTTATTACGAATTCAAAAATATAAAGTGGGAGAAATAAACATATTAAATAAGTCTTAGAATATTTATAACTGCACGAATAAATTTATTAAACCACGTTAAATACTCAATAGATGATGCAAAATACGATTTATATTTCTATATTTCTATCACTCTAAACCTCATATCACTCTAAATCTCAAAACTCAAAAGTCACATTAGTTACTCAATAAATATCGTAAAATATGTATCGTTTTGTTTATGTGTAATGCTATATAATGTATACGTCACACTCTTATCTTATTTCATTTTATTATATAAGATATAATATATTTACGATTATTATATAATAAAAAATTATTTAATGATGATAAATATATTATATTTTATATAATAGGATAAAAATGAGATGATAAAATATTTTTCCTTAAAAAAAGGGTTAAAAGCTTCATATACTTGTTGAATGATGGCTTCAACTACCAGTAGAAAACTCATGCTGACTATAACCAGTAAAGGTGGAAAAATACCCAACACAATCTCCCATTATTTCCTAAGATCTGGATTTAAGGTTTGAAAATTTTGCACATGCCCTCTTCTAATAATTACTTGTAAACACGTTTTTTTTACTTTTTTAATATTAATTATTTTTTTTAAAAAAATCAATCTTATTCAAAGATGATAACTTAAAATCGAAATAAGATAGAAAAAAAATATATATTTGTTGTCTACCGTAGTTGACCAACACTGTCTGATCCGTGTCATGTCGTGGAATACGGAGACGGTTAGATGGATGATACGGTAAAGGGGCTGGGAGAACGGAAGGGTATAAGCGTAAATAGAGAGAACTCGGGGGTATAATAGTAGATAATCGTGGAAACCGAGGCATAAAGATAAGTACGCCAGACTGTCCCCTCCCGCCAAGTTGCCCCTTCTCTCTTCTCTCTTTCGCCTGGTTCGACTCCACACGCCAAAACGACAAAACAAAACCACTTGCCGACGTCAGTTCTTCTTCGTAAGGGGTTTATTTTTCCTAAAATATTTTGCTTAATAATTTTAAAATATATTATTATTATATAGCGAAGAGATCAGTCATCAGAGACTAAATTAAAACAGAGATAATACTAATTTTACATCCGATAATAGGTTCCGATAAGGCGAATTGACTTATTAATTTATTTTTTCATTCATTTTTTGTATAACCTTACATATTTAAAAAAGAAAAATTCATAACATCATTTAAAAACATTTTCTTAATCACTTAGTAAAAATAAAAAATTCCTAAGACAAGTAGCATTATTCTAAAAATAAATTTACAGCCTTATGTGGGACGAATTCAATTTTTCTTTTAAATTATATTCTCGAATTGATATATAAGGGTCTATTTAGGATTTATCAATTTTTAAACTTTGAATAATATAATTATAATATTTAAAAATTTAAATAATCATAATTTCTATATTAGAAAACAATTTTTTAATTTAATTTTAAATAAACGTAGCATGTTTAAAAATGTTTTAAACATGTTATTAAAATATAAATAATTTTTTAATAGTATAATTTGTTACTTAAATTATAAACTACAAATCCAAAAACTATAAGTTATATTTTCCATCACAATCTCAATCATGCACTAAATCAAACTTAATAAAATGCTTACATGACACAATTTGATTTAAAAAATAAATTTTAAATTTTAAATTTTACAGATCAAATATTGTTATTTAAGTGATGTTGATAGCTATTAAAAATATAATACAAATAATTAAATTTATATTTTTCCATCAACTTAAGGTTTTGGAATAATTGATGATTTCACATGGTATTAAAGTAGAAATTATGAGTTTGAATTCTGACTCTACACTCTATCATCTTTACTTAAATATTCAAACATGTTGGACTACTAATTTAGGGAGAGTCTAGTCCGCATGTGAAGGAGAGTGCTAAAAATTTCATCATAGCATATTTTATATACCAATTGAAAATAGAATAATAAACCTTATACTAAAGCTAAATAAAGTGGGAAATACAGTTAATGTTGTGTTTGAAAGAAGAACCAACTCAACTCATATCAAATGAATCATTGATGAGATTACTCATTTTTTAAATTTTTCATAAAAAAATTAATCCATTTCGATCTACTTAATATAATTTAATTTAAAAAGTTAAATTCATCTTAATAACATTCACAAATATTACTATTAATAATTAAATTAAATTTATTTTAACATCTAAATATAGGATAATAGGTAGCAGGAATGGTTTATGCAAAAGGAAAAGTAAAATTCTAAGCAGTTGGCTGCCATGGCATTGGAAAATGGAGATGTTGGAGGGGCGACACTTGCAACGGTGAGGCGTCTGGTGAGTTGGTGAATCCAAAGCTCTGTTGCTTGAAAACAGAAAGGTGAAAATTAGGGAGGATGAAGTAAAGAAGGGAGGGGGTGAAAATTAGACAAAAACTAAAAAGAAGAGATTGATTTGCAGCGGAGGGAGCTTTGGATTTAAAATTTGAAAATAAAAAAGTGTGCAACCCCGCATGGCGAGTGACACGATTTGATTAGAAATATAAAATATAAAATTTAAATTTTATAAATAAAATCTTACTATAGTTAAATGATGTAATTAAAAATATAATAATTTTTTTAAATTTAAATAATTCTTTTTTTTGTCTTTTTAGAAATTTTGTTAGTCCCTATTTGTTTTTTTTTTTTTTCAATTAGTATGTTAGTTTTTCATTTTCTTTACAGTTTTGTTGTTTTAGTTTTTAATTTCATCATTAATTTTGGATTTCTTTTAAAATAAAAAATATATATTTGTAACCGTAAATTATGCAACCATTGCGTAATCGTTTTAAAAAAAATAATAAAATATGAGATCTATATAAAATAATAAATATATTTTTTAATAATATATTCGATTATATTATAAACGACTATATGACGGTTGTGCAATTCACGGTTACATATAGAATTATTCTTTTTTTTAAAAGGAGTGGACATAGTTTGTAACCCCTAAAATCTATTTTCTTATTTATTTATTATTTGCTTAGAAATGATTTTAGGCTTCCTATGATTTTTCAACTTTTCAAGTAACTTAATTCCAAATTTCAAGTAGATTAATAATGAAATGCGACCAAGGGTTCCTTGTCGAAAAAATTTACAAACAAACGAGTGAAATGATAAAATTGAAAACCATAGAATTAAACAATAATCATACAAAGCTTAGAAATTGTTTAAATATGATCCTAAAGAGAATTACAAAATCAATTAGATGCAGTTCATTAAATTATATTTATAATCATAAAGTATATAAAACTTATCATGTCAAATTATATTCAATTTATCAGATGAATTTCTTGTTATTTTCTTTGTAGGATATGGTTCCATTTTAATAAAACATATTTTAAACAACAAAGAGAGGCCGCACTCACAACTTCCCACCATTTCTGAACTCAAACCTCTTGTAAAAAAAAATTATTATTAGTTTTAGAATAATATTATATATTTATAGAGTATATAAATATTATATAGTCATTTAAAAAAAATAAAATTTATTATTTTTTTATATAAATTTCGTATTTATAAAACTTTAAACAGGAGATATTATCTATTTACATCGTATTAACATAAATGTATGACTCAAGTCAAATCAGTCCCTACTATGAATTGTCAATATTTGTAAATCGAGGTGATTGTACTAGAGTTTATATGTATGCATATAAGATTCATAATTTCGTTTGGAAAACACATTCTCTGGCAAGCAAGCAAGGAAGTTTGTCGCTGAAACCCGTTTGTTTCCCAGGAAAACTGTTTCAATAAATCCACTCACTTTAAACGCGAAATCGAGTGATGGAGACTTGCATTTATTATGCATTTCAAGTTACACCATACATTTCTACCTAGATCCAAGAGGTATTTTTCCCGTCAAATAAAAAAAAGCCACGTACACAATATGTACTTTGGATACATTGTGCGTGAAATGTGTGGATTGGCACTTGGCAACTACCAATAACCAGATCACAACAATTTAGTGGACCCTCAAACTTTTGCATGCCATGTTGGAATCTCTTTTAGGTCAAGTTTTAGGGTGGGTTTGGGTGTTGAGAAGTGTTGAGGAGAGTTGTAAATAGTAATAAAAAGTAGGTGAAAAGTAATAATAAAGTAATGAATAGTAATAAAAAGTAGGTAAAAAGTAATGAATAGTAAAAAAAGTAGGTGAAAAGTAATAATAAAGTAATGAATAGTAGTGAGAAGTGTTGAGAAGTGTTGAAGAGACTTCAACACCCAAACACACCCTCAGTGGGCTGACGGCAGCCGGTGACTCGTGTTTTCGAGAGTCGTAATTCTATAAATTACATATTTTATATATTTTAAAATTATTTTTTATTATTTTATTTTATTTTTATTAAATTAATTAAATTATTCTACTAATCATTCATATATTACATATTTATTATAAATAAATAAAAAAATTAAAATAAATATAAAATATAATATATGAGGATGATAAATAAAATTATTATTTTAAACCTGTTGTCAGACTAGACTTAAAATCATGCCCAGCTGGCTACAAGACATTGGTTGGAAATTATTGGAGTGAGTTCGAGACCAAAATATGTCGGTTGTCGTTCGAACGAATGTGGAAGATATAAACAACTAACAAATATAAGAAGAAAATGAAGGAGGGAAAACAGAAAAACAGAAAAAGCCATAAGGAGACAGGAATGTTGCAATGTCAGATAACAAAAATATTTTAAAACAACTGGCAATTTGCAAAAGATTAGAGTATATTTTAAGGAAAAAGCAGCAGAGTCATGACTATTTAGAATTGGCTGGAATGCTGGACCCTGTTGTGAAAAAAACACAAAATAACTCCTTCCAAGTCAAATGCTGAGTTAGTTGTACCTAAATCTAATCAAGGGAGTCTGGCTTGCTAGCTGTTCCTCAATAGGCTGCCGACTGATTTAGGCCAACACAATATAGATCTTGAGGGACATCTTACCTTAATTTATGGAAAAAGAGACAATATAATAGAAAGAGCACCATGGAAATATAGAGAAGCTCAGCCATCTTTACTGAATATTCAAGATAAGCCACAAATGGTTTTATTAATACAATCCAGTCATAGAAGAACATGCATTCTGTTCAACTGGATTTAGCTGAACCCGGGAAAAAATCCGAACGGCAGGCAAAGAATATTATTACAATAAATTATGAAGAAAATAATTCAATTGATCAAGTTTCAGAGCAACTGGAGTACTGGACCCCAAATGAATTCTGCTTCTTCATGATGGAACTGACGTTCCTGTCACCCCACAACTGAATATGAAAACTTGAAAATTAATCCGGACTTGCTGCCAATGATAGTGGTTGTACAATGCTAGAGATAAAGTAGGGACAGTCAGAAAATGATGGTAGTTGCAAACAGACAACTCCAAGACTAGATTGCGTTCAATCCAGCAAGCGTGCGTAGCTTCTCACAGAGTATAAAGGTGATTGTAGTCTGTGGGCCTAATCTTGCAAATATGGCAAGCCCCCTGATAGAATTATAGAGGTTAGCTCTTTGATTACATAATTGAAAAATATTTGAAAATTCTCAAGCTGATAATTTGGTGATTGTAAAGTTTCTGAGACAAAATATTGAGGCATCTGATGTAGTTGTAACATTAAAACCTAGTAGTGAAGATATATCTGAAAACTTCATGAAAAAGCTTTGCGTTACTCATAACTGCCATGAATCTTTGAATGTATCAAAGAAGTAAACATGTACACATAAACTACATGGGCCCATTTTTGAATTAAGACTCACCCCTTGTAAAGTCCCCTAGGACCTTCAGTACGCAAAACCTGAAACCATACATCACAAATGGATTAGACAAACAAGAACAAGCTATACTTTTTCCAGAAGAGGGAAAAAAATAGAAGGAATAATTCCCACCAGTATCACTATAGCCAATATTGGTGGCAAATATTGGTGCCACCAATATTGGCTACAAAGAACCAATACTATCAAAAATATATAAAATCAAAGCACCAAAAAAGAAGATGGAGAAGCAATGCAGAATTTGCAGGTAGAACTGCTAAAGACTGCTAAAAGGACTTTTTAGCAATATGTATTGGATACTAGAGTTTTTAAACTTTTTTCACAAAAACTCTTCAACTTCAATCCAAACATCTTTAAATCTAAAAAAAATTCATATTTCACAAAAATAAAAAACCTTTTATCCAATCTTTTACCTAGATCTCCGTGAAAAATAAAAAAGACAAACTAAAACAGCTTTCACCAAAACCCATAAAACAACCCTAAAAAAACTATATTAAATCAAATTTTCAAATCTACCTATCCATTTAAAAAACACCAATACAAAATATATTTCAAAAAACTTGTCCAAATTTTGCCATCTAATCTTAGAATACCAATAAAAAAAGACATCTCAAAACTTTTCTAAAACAATTCTCAAACATTGTCAAAGTTTTCATCATCCAAACAAGCCTTAGTTCTCCATAGAGAGCAGCATTATAGAAGATGATTCCGTGCTCTTTGTTGTGGTGTATATGGAGAAAAAGAAATGACCAAAGGATGGTGGACCGTGAAGGATATATTTTTTAAAACCTGTTACAATTGGATGATTGCTCATTTTGGTTTCTATTTCTAGTTCTCATAATTTCTTAGCTCTTTTTTCTTGGTAGGTGTTCCTAGCGTACATGTCATGTGTACTCAGGCAACATGTTTTCTACCCCAAGCACCAGCATCGGGAAATAAACCCAATGGAACCCTAAATATCAAGGTAAGTCATAGAATTTGTAAAATACCTTCAAGTACCATAATAGTACATGAAAAAGCAATTACTTCAGCTGAAATCGGCCAAAAACTACCAAGAGGTTATCCTATTCCATTTCAGCAATTCATATTCAGGCTACCACGCCATTTACAAAGCTAACTTCTAGTAATCACGTCATGCCCAATATTCTCTTTCGGTAAAATGTTCATGAAATGCCTACTAAAAACCCATGTTCCATTTGGGCTTATACTCTAAAAGGACCAATCAAAGTTATGGACTTATACGCCAAAATAACTAATCAAATTTACAATTGGAGCCATTTGAAATCATTATAAACTAGAAATTACAAAATTTTCAGCAAAGTGGGATACCATTTTCTACCCGTTCATTCTAATTCTTGCCTGTTACAATCTTCCTCTTAATTCTCCGATGTTCTTGTCAGGCTAATTTCATTGTATGTGGCACAAATCAAGCCCGAGACTTCTAGCTGGAAATTGACTACGATATCATTTGTAACAGTCCAAGGGAAAACTCCAGCCCAGATATAAAGCTCAAGCCACATCTGGGCTTATATTTTGAAAAGGTTCGTCAAAGTCACTAAATTTAAGAGTGTTTTAGTCCAGATCTACCCTAAAGAAACCTAACTGAGATGGGGTAGAAAAAAGGCTTGGTGATATTAGTAATCAAAGTTACAAATTCCAAAAATAACAATATCAATCAACATAAACACGTAAGGAAGAAATAAATAAAACAATTCTATGTAAAATGAAAACGAAAGCCAACACCTGATATGCACAATGAAATCCACTTTTGTAGCTCCCAACTTCTTTCGATTGTCGTTGCAGCATTAGACGAGTTTTAATCATGTCCATGGGTGCAGTTATAAAAGTACTCACGATGCCTGCAACCATACTCGCACTTCAAAAGGGGAAATATACAGTTAGCTATATAAGCTAAATGTTTGAAACAAAGAATTTGCCATACTTGCTATGTAACAACTTAACATTAGGATGAGCTTATAGTTTATACATGCCTCAAGTAGTGTTTAACATCACCAGGCTAGGTTTTTGAGTTCAATAATTTTCACCACTTTATGAGAAAATCTGATTAGACCTAATGCATTATAGTATAGATAGTTCATATTTCCGATATACCATTTTTGTTTATGTCCCAAAAATAATGAAATTGCCTCACTCAATTATTTCAGAATAGACTACAGACTTACCACTGTTTAATATTCTAATTTATATATATACACACACACTTTTTGCAAAATTATTTTCATGTCGATATAAACAATCTTCCTAATCCTGAACTGCCAGATTTTGCAATTTATATGCGGTTTCACGGTTTTAAAACATTTTGAACACATTCTAACTCAAATTACATAATTGGGAAAAAAATGAAAGCTAAGATTGTATACATGAGATGAAGGGGAAATCCTTCTTCAAGAGGTGTTCGCCTGATCAAAATCTGCACATATAAGAGCCTTCACTAAACAGAAAAAAGCAAATAAATTAAAAGAATAATATTATTTTATTACCAATCAAATATAATTACTATTCAGAAACAGTGGAAATTACGTCGAGGATATTCAAACTGAAAAAGATCATGCTAAGAACTTGACCCGCTTGGATTCATCATATGTTGCCAGCTGTGATGCAGTCAAAGCAGCGGCCCTGGACATAGCAGGACCAACTCCCTTCCATAGAGCTCGAATTCCCTCTTCAGAAATAATTCTTTGCAATTCTCCAATTGGTCCTCTTCTCAAGTTTGGATTCATTTGTAGCCGTACCTGTTGACAGGAAACTGCATTTTAAGATCAAATCTCAGAAGAGAAGTCAAAATTCAACTGACCGGATAGCATTACCTTCAGAACCTCAACTGGATTGGTCAGTGCAGTTGCAATGCCGCCGGAAAATGCTCCAGATGCAATCTTGACCAATATATTGGTGGAACCAAAAGCCCAGTTGCAAACATTTTTTGAGGGTTCATACAAGCCTAAACGAAGACCGCCATAAAGAACCGACCTTGTCAATGCCGGTGCCAGTCCTAGATACATAGACCTTGTTCCTTCATTCTTCAATACTTGAAAAAATAACTTCCCCTGCGCAAATCCATATATAACAAACCTCAGATCAAATTAATATGATAAACTAGATCAAAATTGCAAAACTACACCACAAAGGTTTGGCAAATACCATTCCTGTCAAAGGACCTCTCTGGCCAACAAGTTGCATTTGCAGCCTAACTTTGAGTACGTCTGCATTTCAGTCTGAGTTCATTAGGAACCACACCAATAAAATGCCAAGAAAAAAAAAACAGCAATGCAATGGTTTTCCTTCACAATTTATTGTTTTCTTGTGCTCTTATCTTATATCTTCTTTGGTATTATCAAAAGTCCTCACTAAATCCAATAGAAAGTCTTGATCTAATGCCACCCTTGCAACCAATTATGTTGGGTCTACTTGTTTGAAGATCCATAACTCTTTGTCTTTACCTCAAATTCATACTGTTCTTGCTAGTATTCATGTCCCAAAAATCAAGAATGGTTGCTAAAAAGATAATTTCACATGAACATCCTTAGAAATTCAAATACATTAACATTATTGTAACCACTTCCTTTCTTTTACATGAAGATCCCCAATTAGCAAGATTAAAAGGCCACCTTCAAATTTTTACTTGATCCATAAGCTACAAGCTGCAAGGCCAGTAGACAAATAACACCAAATATGCTCAAAATGCAAGAACGAACCTTTAAAACGTGACCTAACAACATAGATGGCCTTCTTCAATTCAAGTAGCTTGGAGATAATGTTCTACAAGATTTCCAAAAGTTTTGGGGGACTGTGGCAAGAAAACCATCTGTCTAGCTACTATAGATCATTCACTGTTTGCATAGAGCCAGCAAGACAAACTTTATTTTAAATACACAACCTTCTCTAGAATATGGATCCACTTGCAACTTCACCCTCGACCCAGACAGCATCAATACATAAAACCAAGAACATCCCTCAAGGAAAAAATCTTCATTCTTAGACAACTAGAATCCAAGGCTACCAACAAACACAGTTATGTCCATTTATCAGTCATCAAAGGGCCGGTTGACCATGTTCGTGCTTTGCATCAGGTGCACAATTTATTGCAACAGTTCGATGCATTTGTTAATGTACTTAAAGGTCAAGTTCTTGTAGTTCGGTCGATTTTAGAAGCTCCAATATACCCATTAAATAACATCCTCTATATCCTAACTTATTAACCATGATGTCTATGAACCACACTCCATTGAGTTTTAATCAACCATTTACTTCTAAACACCACTAAATCACGCTTACACGATAAAGTACACACATGTGGAACTTTTTTCAAGTCACGCATATAAAGAAAGCATAGAAAGGGAAGAAGAAGAAGAAGAAACCTAGAGGATGGGTAACACCGGTGGCCACAGCAACTGATAGTCCGCTTGTACCAAAGTGATAGAATAAATAAGACGGCGAGACCATCCAACTTCCCTTCTCAATATTGACTTTCCGAGACCCTGATTTGCTAAAGAATTATTCGAGCAAAAATGTATTGAAATGAGGTTAAAAAAAAGCCATAATTACATGTCAGCCAAAAAAATCAAAAGATTTCTCGTCATTTTCGTTTGGTTGCCGAGAAAAATGTTGGAAAGACAGCCTCGCTTTTATGTGATTGATGATTTATTTTTTGTTCCTTTTAGAAGAGGACTTTTTCCCGCGGTTTTTATCGGCGACCAAAACAACTAGTAAGATTGTTAGGCGAGAGGCAGATAGAACCTGGGATTGAAGATTTCAGGGAACCGGGTTGGCCATCCATTTTCCGATCTCCTGGGTGCTCCATCTCGCGTCTTGAATCAGAGCATGCGACAAAGTTCGCACCAATTGGATGCTATTATAAGCTATACGACGGCGTATTGTATTTTAGTTTCTAAAGAGTGATGCCCCTTCTAAAGTTTCTGGTCGTGAACCAGGTTTAATATCTTCCGATGTCAAGCCCTCACGTCATGACTCTACTTTTTTTTTTTTTTTTGAGAAAAACCCTTGGGCCATTTCATTGAACTAGATCAGAAATACAAGAAGGAAGTTCCTTCATAGTAACAATAACATCAGAAATGGTAAGAGCACTTTTTGCTAGTAAGTGGGCTACTGTGTTGCCATTTCTCCTAACATGAGAAACAATCCACTTTGCAAAAAGATTAAGATAGGTTCGAGCTTCACACAGAAACATGCTAGAACTACTCCAATCCTCTACTTCTCCTTGAAGAGATCTGGTAACTTGTAAGGAGTCCCCCTCCAAAATGACCTATGTTAACCCCAAGTCTCTAGCAAATTGGGTTGCAACTAATGCCCCAAAAGATTCAGCTAGAAGAGAGTCCGGGAAGAGGCTTTTACTTTGCCTCATTGTTGCTATTCTCTGGCCTTTGTCATCTCTTACAACTACCCCTATTCCAACAAGTCCCTTCACCCTGTCGACTGCTGCATCCCAATTTACTTTGAACCAAGCCGTTGGTGGTGCTTGCCACACTTCTGCTGAGAGGCACTGCTGCTGAACATTGATTTGTCTCTGTGATTGGGTCTCCTCAGATAGCAAATCCAACCTCAGTTTTGATTCTCTTATCAATATGTCAGGAGGCATGAAAGGTTTGTTGAAAATGAATGAATTCCTTCTCAATCATAGTTGTCTTGCTACCACCACGAACTCTTGCATCTCATCTGCATTGAGAGCTTCAGTCATAGCCTCAAAAAATTCTAACATAGGCATGTAAGAGCTTCTGCTTTTCTGCAGCTTTTTGGAGCATAGGCTCCAGACATCCTTTGCAGCCTCACAGTTCCATAGTACATGCATGGTACTTTCTTCTTCTCTACAGCATAGGGGGCATAGTGGATCACTTACTATCTTTCTCTTGAAAAGGTTGAGTTGAGTAGGGAGGGAGTCTTGACATGCTCTCCACAAAAACATCTTTTCACTTGGTGCAGTACGAATATGCCATAACTTGTTCCACACACCTTTGAGGCATTTACTGGTTGATGCTTGACCTTTGTCTGCCATCTCTCTGTCCTTCTCCATATGGTATGCACTCCTCACTGAGAAAGATCCTCCCTTTGTACCATGCCAAGTGAGTCTGTCCCTCGAATTCATAGAGCTGACAGGTGTTTGAAGAATCACTTCAGCTTCCCCTTCTTCAAAGATTTCTTTTACAAGTTCTGTTTTCCAACTCCTTGTTGTAGGGTCAATGAGTTCTGCCACCGTTGCCAAACCATCAAGCACCCTAACTGGACTTGTTACCTTTGTTGGTTTAGTTTTAGCTAGCCATTTGTCTGTCCAAATGTGTATTTTGTCTCCTGAACCCACTCTCCAGAAAGAACCTGCTTCTATTGTTTTCCTTGCAGCCAACAGACTTCTCCACACAAAGGAAGGCTTTGATCCCACCTTAGCTGATTGGAAGCTTGATTGAGGGAAGTACTTGGCTTTTAAGACTTTTGCTGCTAGGGAGGAGGGATCTTGGATTAATCTCCAACATTGCTTGGAAAGCAAAGCTTTGTTGAAAATTTCAAGGTCCCTAAAACCCAAGCCCCCCTCAGCTTTTGATTGCCCCAGCCTTTTCCATGAAAGCCAATGTATTTTTTGTTCTTTATCTTGCTGTCCCCACCAGTACCTTTGAATGACACTGTTTATAGCTTGAATGAGGGTGAGAGGGAGCTTGAACACACTCATTGTGAAAGTTGGAAGAGCTTGAATCACTGCCTTTAGGTAAATTTCTTTTCCTGCCTGAGAGAGAGTCTTGATTCTTTGACTATTAAGCTTTAGAGTGATACTGTCTAGTAGAGTCTTGAAGGTTTTGAATCTGTCCTTTCCAACCACTGGGGGTAGACCCAGATATCTCTCGTATGGCATGGTGGTCCTCATTCCTGCTATTGACAATATGAATCTTTGAGTAATTCTGCTGGTATTCTTGCTGAACACTACAGAAGTTTTCTCCACATTCAATCTTTGGCCCGAGTCCATTCCATAAGCTCTTAGTAGACTTACCATCCTGCCCCACTCTTCTGCATTGGCCTTGTAGAACAATAAACTATCATCTGCAAAGAAAAGATGGGATACCCTCACCTGTCCACGAGCCACTAGTACCCCATGTATTAACTCCTTCTCTTCAGCTTTGCAAATCAAATTACTCAATGCCTCTGCACACAATATGAAAAGGTAAGGTGAAAGGGGATCACCTTGCCTTATGCCTCAAGTGGGGGAGAAGGATTTCTGAGTTTCACCATTCACCAGTAAGGAGTAGTTGACTGTTTCAACACAGTGCATCACCAAATCCACCCATTTTTTGCCAAAACCCAGCTTGATAAGAACTGCTCTTAGGAAACACCACTCCACATGGTCGTAGGCTTTACTCATGTCTAGCTTCAAAGCCATATATCCTTCTCTACCTGCCATTCTACATTTCATAGTGTGCAATGCCTCAAAGGCAACAATAATATTATCTAAGATAAGTCTGTTAGGTACAAAGGCTGATTGAGAAACAGAAATTACACTAGGGAGCACTTTTTTCAATCTATTTGCTATAACTTTTGATATAAGTTTATAAAGGACATTACATAGGGATATAGATCTGAATTCTGTCACCTTTGTTGGTGCCCTCTTCTTTGGAATCAAAGCAATGAGAGTGTTGTTGATGCTCCCCATGCTCTCCTTCCCATTCAGCACATTTAGTACAGCTGATTTTGTCAAATGATCTAAAATCTTAAAATATGAATATTAAATTTTTAGATTTTAGATAAAGATTAGAATTTTGTAAAAAATAATGAAATTATTAGTGGATAATGTGTTTTATTGGATTTTAAAAAATGAGAAAGAAAATATTAAATAAAATATTATAAAATCAAAATATTATTAAAAAATATTATTAGTTTAATTTTATTTGAGTAATGATGTAAGTACAATCAATTTTATAATTATTTCTATAATCATGATTTAAAATGAAGATATTTATATAAAATGATATTATTCTTATAAATTATTTTATCAAAATATTCATAGTTGAAAATATAATTATTTAAAAAATTATTTATACAAGCATGTTTTAAAAGAAATATATTTATATAAAATGATATTATTTTTATAAATTATTTTATCAAAACATTCATAGTTGAAAGTATAATTATTTAAAAAATTATAAAAATAATTGTATTTCTTTTTCCATTTTATTTATCATCTAAGGTTATATTTGATTGTTAAACTTAATTAATTTTAATTTATCACAAATTAATTATTAATAAAATTAATTATTTTTTTAAATTTTTATAAAAAAATTTATTTTATATGTTTTAATTTAAAAAATTAACTCATATCAACGTAAAATATCACATCATGATCCACAAACGTAGCCTAAAGTTGTTATTAATTTTTATAAATAAAATATCGTTATATCAGCACATCTTCTCTCCGCTGGTACCCTCCAATGAGTCAACCCTCTTATAGGCCTAGAAGCTTCTCTCTCCTCTAGGGTTTTTGCACTCCCTTGCACCTTGGGAAACCCTGCTCTCCGATCAGTTACGATTCGAGCTGCACACGGCCATGCCTCGGTATGGCCTTATTTTTCATCTATGCCATTCTTACCTCCTTGCGATTTTCTCATGCCTCGGTCGATTTTGCAGGTATTACTGTGATTACTGTGACACCTACTTGACCCACGATTCTGTAAGTCCCTCTGTGTTCCACTTGATTTTTTTTTTTTTTTTGTTGGGGCGTTTGTTTTTAATATCTGGGGCTACTGTGCTCGATGCTCAACTTCAATTGGTAATCTTGATATTACGTGTCCGTTCTAAGCGTTTCTAACTTTCTAACTCTTTCTGTGAAAATTTTAAGTTCTAGTGGTACGAAATAGCAAAATGATGCCAATGGGGTTAAATTGTGAAACAAAGAACTTAATGCTTTGTTCTTATAGTCAAGGAAAATGTCTTGGTTTGCAAAAAGTAAAGAAAATAATGTGGTTGTTATTGAGCTTAGTGTTTAAGGTGACATTATTTTCAGTCGCAGCTTCTCTCAATCAAACGGAATTTTTGTTGGTATCTGTTGTCAACGGAATTTTTGTCAGAATAGGTTTTCTGGAACTTTTCTATTTTTTCTCTCCAGAGCTGTTTAGCATAATGCGCCTTTTGAGTTGATTGTGTCTCTGGTTGAACTGTCAATGTCACAAGTCAAAATAAGATGCTGATTATTCGCAAGCTTTAGCTGTTTGTTCTGGATTTTTACGATTTTTAAAATTTAACAATGCAAGAATATTTGCCTGTGAGGAAAACCTGCATGATTTACCACCAGCATCTATGTCTTTAAGGGACGAGAGATTATATGAGCAGTCTCTAGTTTATGGCTGACTGTCTCGTTTTTAAATTTCAGCCATCTGTAAGAAAGCAACACAATGCAGGTTACAAGCATAAGGTATGTTACAGCTCTCTTGCAATGATACTTGTGTGCTGACTGGTTGATGATGCTTACAAAGGATTTAAGAAGAAATCCCAACAATAATCAATATAATGGTAAAGACGAGAAGATAAAAGACTAAAGTAGGAACAATTGCTTTGTAGGCTCCAAAGAGTAAGAAATCAGAAATCTGAAATTTCATATATTAGAAAGAAGTCCGTGCAATAACTTAAAAATTTGCTAGTTGTAACACGCCTTTATTAACCATATAACATATCTCGTCACCTTTCCGAGAACAGATAAATCTTAGCTATCAAACTTAATTACTTATCAAAGAAAGCTATCAAACTTAATTACTTATCAAAGAAAGCTATCAAACTTAATTACGTTTCAAAAGAAAGCTATAAAACTTAATTAAAAGTCACATGATCAAAAGATTCATCACTAACTTCTTTTTTTTGATAAATGGTAATCATCACTAACTGGCTCTTTAAAGCCACATAACAGCTGCTGAATGCTTCTCATCGTCACAATCCATCGGTAACTAGTTCTCTTAAGGCCTATAATGGTTACTCATTTAAAATAACTCGAATAGAGAGGTCGTTGACTTCTACCTATAAACAAAATAAAGGTTGTTGACTTCTATGTGTACCTAAATGGACATCCCTCTGTTTCAATGAGTGGAATCTTCCTTACAATTCCATTGCATAATTGGCTTCTGCAACTTCACATTCATTTGCAAGGTTGGTTTTTGGCTTGCATTGTCGAGCATGTTGGTCTTCGACTCTTTTCCCCCATTGTAGTGCAACCCTCAATTTAAGCTTCACAAGCAACATATTTTTGTCTTCACTTATGGGCTTGCACTCAAAATAAGCCTCCAAATTAGTCCCAATGAAAAAAAAAAAAAAAAAAAAAAAAAAAAGTCCTCTGCATTCATCTTCCCAAAAGAACCAGCAACTGCTATCTTGATTCTTCTACCATTTAAGTCAAGCACACGCACCGATCTGCCTTGTGCTGCATGATCTATGATTCCAGCATCATGGAAAAGCTCTTTTATCTTCTATGCCATCACTCTCATCCTCAAGACCACCTCCCAGTGTGTCCAAAGCCTCGTGGTTGCCTTCTAGTATCTCCATATGGGTTTCTCACTGGTTCTTGTCACCGAATAGCTTGTACAGCTTGCAACAAATATTCAAGCATACACCTAATCTCATCCATTTTGGACTGCTGGCCTTGATTTCATCTACCCTGCAGCCTTTGTAATTAGCACGAATATGGTAAAGAGGAGTAGATGGACTGAACTATGAAGAATAAAATAAATTTTTTCTAGGCCTGAAATTAATCTGTTTTGTTATGACTAATAACTCATCCTTTATCTGAAATTTCATCTATTAGAATCATATACTTTATTAATTCTAGAATCCTAGCTCTTCATCTTTCGTAACACAAAAAAATCTTAACCAACCAACTTCATATGCCACATGCTAACCAAATGACCTTTAAAAAGAATACTGAAGACAATAGTATTTAAAAAACTACTGATATGATAATACTTATAAAAAAAAATACTGATATAATAATATAACAATGTAACAATAAAAGACTGATCTTGTAATAGCTAATGGGCTGGATAAATAGACTAGGGGGGCCTTCTTTGATTTGGACTCAAATGCTCTTGCATCACCGTTGAAATAAATTCAGGCAAATGTTAGAACATACTATCAGCAATTTGAGGAACAACAGACCCAAAGCTTGATTGATCAGAGGATTAAGGAACATCTTGGACAAGCTGCCGCATTCCAGCAGGTTGGTGCTGCTTACAATCAACATCTACTGGGTCAGAGGCCCCGGCTTCCTGTTCTACCTACACCTTTAATGCCACAGTTACCTGGAAATTCACCATTAATCCCAGGGATTAGGCCACCTGTTTTGCCCAGACCAGTTCCTGGAGCTCCAGGTAAGGAACATCAGTATATTTTCTTTTTAATGGCACCTCACTTGTTGTACATGCATTGATTCAGGGGTCTGTGCATTTGCATATTAACTCTCATATTTTGCAGTGTTTGGCTTT
This sequence comes from Carya illinoinensis, assembly GCF_018687715.1. Taxonomy (NCBI): domain Eukaryota; kingdom Viridiplantae; phylum Streptophyta; class Magnoliopsida; order Fagales; family Juglandaceae; genus Carya; species Carya illinoinensis. Next base: position 27,831,582 of record NC_056758.1, read on the forward strand.
GTATGTGCCTGCTATCCTTTCTTTTAGTTCAAACCGTTTATCATTTATCTGAGTTGATGGCTTTGCCACTGCTAGTTGATATTATTGTGCATATATGTTCTCTTCCTTCTATTAATTTTCTGCTGCTGTGTAAACTTATTAAAAAAAAAAAATTTCTGCTGCTGTAGGTCATGCAACTTTCATTAGGTTTTACATAGTAAATAAATGCTAGATGGATAAGAACATTGGTGATTACCTCATTATGTGTCTGCATGTTTTTCTAAGAAATCACCAACCCTTAGGGGTTAGCTCTAGTGGTAAGGACCTTGGTCTTGGTGGTATGCTCCATTCATGTCTAAGGTTTGAATACTCTTGGATGCAAACAATTTCTAGGGGCCATCAGACTGGGGGAGTTTCCCCTTGAATTACCTAATGTGCACTTGCAGGAAAACTCCTTGTCGAGTGCTTGTGCACCCCAGGGATTTGTTAGGGGTTTTTTCTCGGACACCCGGTGCCAATTAAAAAAAAAAAAAGAGATCACCAGATTGTTCTCAATCAACAAACATTTTTCTGTCATGGTCTCCCAGGTTTATGCAATACAATTCTGAAGCTAGTAACCTCCATATTTGTGGTTAATGGTTATATCTTCATGCCACCGCCTTTGATCCATTTGCAAGACATGCACTCTTTTTTTTTTTGTAATTAACGATGTCATATATTCAATATTTCTCTTCCGTTTGGTAGGGTACGGACCTTCTCCAACAATGGCACCTATGATGGCTCCACCTGGTGCTCCTTCCTTACCTGGTCAGCTAAATGCTATTCCAAGGCCAACCACAACAGTTCCTGGAAGCACACCAGCACCTGCTTCCAATGGTGCCCCACCTATGGTCAACCTGCCAATGTATCAGGCCAATCCAGTGGCATCAACAAGTGGAGGCTACGATATTCTCAATGCCAACGCTCAAACTTCTGAGGCTAACCATTAGGCTTGACAAACTGGTTGGCTTTGCTTCTATACCTAATGTCTAAATGAAATGAGGTATTTAATGTAATTCTAGCATACAATGGGGTCTATGGGGCATGAAGCATGTTGAAAATTTATCTGATACAAAGAAATGATCAAAATTTTCTGCATGCTGTACATATAACTCATATTTACCAATGGATAGGGTGGGGCGGTGCTTGATATTTTTATTAATACCCTTGAGAACCAAATGTAGAGGGATTTCAACAGCACTTTGGTCCTAGGCCATTACCAGAACTCTAGGAATGAAGTTTATTCATGTAGCAGAAATCACTGAACAAAGATAAGTGTGAGGACGAAGATTAAGACCCCATTTGGATGTTGATCTGAGTTGAGATGAATTGAGTTTTTTATGAATAATAGTGAGTTGAGATGGTAGAGTGAGTTTTGTGGGGCTCACCTAAGATGAGCTTTGATGTGTTTGAATGTTAAGATGAGTTTGTGTTTGAATATTAAAATGAGTTTAGATGTATTTATGGAAAGTTGAGAAAGGTTGTAAGTCTTGCGTGTAAAGAGGTGTTGAGTTGAAAAGGATGTGAGCCCACATGTAAAGAGGTTTTGAGTTGAGTGATGTAGTGATTTGGGAGTTGGGTGTTTGAATGCTAGACTCAGCTTAAAATTAGACTGAACTGAATTGATCTCAGTATCTTGCAACATTCAAATGGGGCCTAAAAGAGGACAGGGTTTTCACATATAAAAAAATTATTGTGGTAGAAAAGGCAGAATGAAGAGATGAATACAGGAGGGACTCTAAGGCAGCGTCAAATGAAGTTTCCACATTGTTTTGTTTTTCCTCACGGTAACTGATCCATGTTTATTTACTTGCAAAACATAATTACTCCATGTTTTTAAGTAAATTTTTTTTTATTCTTGTTTTTGTTGTTTTGTTTTGTTTTGATAAGTACAACTAATTTACCTTGTTTTGATCTTTTTCTTTTTCTCGCTAGTTGTGTATCCTTTTGCATACTTCTTGGGTACTACAGTTGCATCCCTCTGTGCATTCAATAAATTGCAGTAATTCATTATTTTTCCTTGAGAAAAAAGGTACATCTGTATGATGCCTCGAGTATTATACCCTATATATGTGATCGTGACATCAGTGATATGGTTCTTGACACAGGCTAACAAAGGGAGCCAAGAAATTATCGTGATTCTCACTATGTAATGCCCGTCAAGAGCTTTTCACCTGATGCTGAACGTAGAAATAGGCGTGCAGTCTCATTTTTGTGTACATTAAAAATCCAGTGTTCGCTGCCCGGAATTCTTATCAAATTTAACTGGCTCTTATTCCATGGCAGAGAGAGTATTGCATGAAATATGTATTTGGAAACCAATTTAGAAGCAAGTGCTAGATGAAGGATGAGACAGGTAGTTTTTGGCCAATCCATATTATTGGAGTGTTCGGATTTGGTTTGCGTAACTTTCCTTTTCTTCTCTCTCCAGTCTCCACAATGATTTACTGGCTCATCCTCTTTGTTATTTAGGGATCTATAATAGATTGGAAGAACCGATATAAGCAAGGCTGGGGTTTTTAAACTCTCTGAACTTTCTTATATTTATTACTGCTCTGTCAATTGAGCTTTATTTGTGGCTCCCTTATCAATTTAGAACTAATTTTGAGAACTTGTGGCGAATTGGCATAAATTACGCATGAGTCTTTGTCGTGAAAAGTTGTGACCTGACTTCAAGAATAGAAAAAATGGCTACTTTAGTCAACACCTGCTAGTCCTGGTCGCCCATTTGGGGAAGATGACAAATATTTTAGGACAAACCAAAAGTATTTGGGTTCAAGAAATGGTCTAACCATTCAGCTGAAAATAGGATCATTAAACCGACTGTTTGTTTAGTTAATATGATATGCCTGCAGAGCAACTCCTCTAGACTACAGAAAATTATGGCTGAACAAGAATCTGATTCCAAATTTGACTCTACTTCGGCTCCGGTCCAACTCCAACAAAACGGAGTCGAAGGTGGTGTTGGATCAACTTTGATTTTGACTTTGTCCTTGGGCTCCGAATTTGACTCCGATGTTATATAAATATTATAAAAATATTTATTTATTTATATATTTATCATATATATTAGTATAGTTATATAACTAGAATTTAGTTAAACTCAATAATATAGTAGTACGAGCTAATTATTATAAAATAATATACTCATATTATAATATAAATAGATTAATGATAGTTTAGTCTATGCAAATATCATAGTATTACTACCATATATAATCAAGTATAGAAAAAAGTTAGACACTAATATTTAAATAAGTTTAATATAATAAGTTAATAACACATATACTAATTTATTAAAATATAATAATACGTAATTAGACACTAGAAATAAATCTAGTTGAGAAATAAGTTACAAATAAGTTAGATATTAGTATAATATTATATACTATAGCATAATAATATGAAATTAAACACTAAAAATAATATGTAATATTATAGTATGATAACATGTAATTACACACTAATATATAACTCTAGTATAAAAATAAGTTAGATATTAGTATAGAAGAAAATAAGCATTGAATGATTTAGTTTTTATTTTTAATTTTTTGGAAAAATTAAAATTTGAAAGTCCACAAAAAAATATTTTTTAAAATGGACTAAATATGAAGTTAAAAAAAGGCCTAAAACTAAAAGTCCAAATCCGACTCTGCTCCAATAAGTCGGATTTTTTTTGTTTAAAAAATCAAACCAAATAATTTTAAATATAAAAAATGTTTTCTATTTTAATTTTTTAACTTTTATCTAATCAACTATTTAAAAGATGATTTTTAAGTGAAAGATATTTTATATTAAAAAAAATAAGCCTTCACGATGTTAGAGCACTAGTAGTGAGCTCAACAAATTTTAGCTAAAATTTAGTCATAAAATTTACTTTTACAAATTTTAGCAAATCACTTTTTACAATACCAAATAATAGGTTTAACAAATCTTTCACTATTCTATTAAAATATTGATTTTGAAATTTTTATATATTTTAATTCTAATTGTAATTTGAATATGATTATATTAAATATTATGGTTGCATTACAGTTTATTGTTGTATTAAAATTTATGGTTGTATTATTGTTGTATTAAAGTTTATGGTTGTATTATTATTGTATTAAAGTTGATGGTTATATTATTTTTATATTAAAGTTTATGGTTGTATTATTGTTGTATTAAAATTTATGGTTGTATTATTGTTATATTAACGTTGATGGTTATATTTTTTCAACGGTCATATTTTTTCAATAATCATATCATATGAGTTGGATATATTTTTTTAGTCTTATTTTTTCCAACAACTATATTTTTAACAACTATATTTCTCCAATGGATAATTTTTTTAACGGCTATATATTTTAACGGTTATATTTTACCAACGGTTATATTTTTTAACGGCTATAATTCTCCAACGGTTGTATACTTTCACTATAAAATATAACATTTCCTCAACAATTTTATTCACTTCAACTCAAGTATCTCTTTGAAACTTTTTTTTTTTTCCATTTTCTCTTAATGGATCGTTCGCTTTTTCACAAAATGACACTTAATGATTCAAATTCTGACGAATAGTTTGAGATAGCGAGGCAACTTGCTTTGGAAGAAGAAGGATCAAGCTCACGTGGTTCTTCTAAAAATGCACATAGATTCATAAGGCGCGATCAATTGCAAGCCCACTAAAATCTATTTCGGGACTATTTTGCTGATTCTCCAATGTATCCTTACAAATATTTTCGAAGGGGGTTTCGGATGAATCGTTCTCTATTTCTTCGTATCCAAGCTGTAGTAGAAGCCCATGAACCTTATTTTGTCCAAAGAAGAGATAATTCTGAAAGACTTGGTTTTTCTTTCCTTCAAAAAATAACAGCTGCTCTAAGGATGCTTGCATATGGTGTCACGGCTGATTTTATGGATGAATATTTGAAGATTGAAGAGACTACCGCCTTAAGAAGCCTAAAAATGTTTGTCAAAGTAGTTGTTTCAATTTGTTTTTTCTGAAGAGTACTTAAGAAAACCCAACAATGATGACATTGTTAAATTACTCGCAGTTGGTAAGAAACGTGGATTTCCAGGTATGTTAGGGAGCATCGATTGTATGCACTGGAAGTGGAAGAACTGTCCAACTGCTTGGCATGGTATGTATTCTGGTCATATCCACGAACCAACAATTATTTTAGAAGTAGTGGCTTCTTATGATCTATAGATTTGGCATGCTTTTTTTGGGTTACTGGGGTCTCATAATGATATAAATGTGCTTGATAGATCATTTATGTTTTCTGACCTTGCTCAAGGGCATACTTCGACTGTTAATTACACTATTAATGATCATTTCTTTTCTCTTTCGTTTCTCTTTTTCTGCTTTACGACCTATTGGTTGTTCCAAATTTGAAGATGCAACATGAAAATCCTCATCTTCGCCTAGATTTATTGAATTTGGTGTCGAATCATTCGAACTTGGTTTCTTCTTTGGCTTCACTATGTCCATATGTTCCACCCACTTTGGATGGAATCTTAACACTCGCTAACAATGATCAAAGTTAAAAGACTTATTCTCTAACTCCAGGAACATAACCTTTGCCTTGCCAATCTACATACATAAAACACCATGGTTCTAAATAAGTAAGATGTTAAAAAAAAAATAAAAATAGCATGTTAAAAAATAAGCTGAAAATGTGCAAAATAAGTAGCATGTTGAAAAAATAAGCTTAAAAGGTGCAAATATACCTTGTCTTGCTCGTTAAACCCACTTGGATGCATTCATTTGACTTGGGCCAAGTAACCACAAAACTTATGCGTAGCTTGTTGAATCGTCGACCACCTATTCATTAGAGATGTGTAGTTGCGTACAGAGTCAAATTTCTTGTTTTTCTAAAAATATTTATGAATTCTTTTCCATAACATCGTGTGCTTTTGATCTTTTCCTTGTATTGCATCTAAGGAAGTTTCAAGCCATCCCTCCACAAGCAACAAATTTTCCTCATTACTAAAATTATTACCTCGTTGTGTTTTTCGTCCACTTGGTTCAACTTCAATAACCTCAACTTGGGGTGGAGAGAGTTCTTGTTCATTTGTAGCACTCATCAAAAAGTCATTGTTATTTAGAAGATTTGTGAAGTAGGCATCATGGTGAGTGGATGGATCCATTCCTAACAATAGATGTGGGACAAGGAACTAGATACCATCCATCACAAGAGAGTGGAGGTCTTTTACAATTGGAATGTGGTCCACATGAATCACCAAGAAAATGAAAAAAATAAACTGACCAAGAGAGTCAAAGAATAAAATGAAAAGAGTCAAAGGAATCACCAAGTGAAGGTCTTTTATTCAATACATTATCTGAATAAACCCACTAATAACATATTCTGTCAAATGAACTTCATATAACAAAAAGGATGGCCTGGGAGAATTTGGATGGCCCACACGTGAGAGACGATAGCCTCTGAACTTCATATAACAAAAACGTGTAGTCCAGTAAATTATAAAGGAGTGTTTACGGTATAATTGGCCTAGGATGCAATCGGCTACAGTTCTCTCCCCAACGTCTCTCCCTCTCCGACGTGAAAAGTAGCAAAGAAAAGAATTAACAACTAGAAATATCCTCTCCCCATCTCCCTCTCGGTTCGGTTTCAGTACAAAACCTCCACAACAAAGAAACACAGCAAGATGTTTTTCATCTTTGATTTTATCATTCTCAATCACACCAAAATCACATCAAGAAATTCAATCAAAGGTTGAGAATGATGCATCAAGAATTTCTGAATTTATGAATTGCATCAAACAGAGAAGAACATCTAGAAATTCACATCTAGAGAAGAAAAATCGCATCAATTAGAGAAGAAAAATGCATAAAGAAAAAATTGCATAAAAAAAAAAACAGAAGAATCAAACAGTGATAAAAAATGGAGAAGAATCCAACAAAGCCTATTTTCTAAGGAAAAAAAAAAAGAAACCAAATAGACAGAAAAATGGAGTTCGGTGTGGCTTACGGTGCTCGTTAAACCCACTCGGAGTGGCGTCGCCATTCGGTGCGATGGTGGGAGACGATGGACTGTTGTCGTTTGGTGCGATGGTGGGAGATGATGTGTTGCTCTGATTCGGTGCGTGGGTTTTGCTCAAAGTGAGGGAGAGGAAAGGGCAAAGGTAGAACGTTTTTCTTCGGCTACGTGTGAGAGAATGAGGCAGCGAGAAGTAATTTTTTAGTCCAAAAATAATATTTGGCCAACCCCTTTTACTCAATAAATTTGGCCAGCCATATAGTTGATGGTTAAATTTACTGTTCATATGTTGAGCCTATTGTAGCACTTTATTTTACATTTTAGCTATTCTTTGGCTATAATTTAATTTTGTTAAGCCCATTACTAGTGCTCTTAAAATCCCATAAGATTTCCACAAATTCTGAAAACTTAAAAAACCATCTCCAAATAATTTTCTAGTTTTGAAATAACAAAACATATATCGCAACAGCCACACGTGGTTACTAATTTTTAACTTTGCATTTACTTTTGCACTGCATTTAATGCAATAAGCATGGAATTTAAAAAATTACTATGACCATGAATCTTTGTAAATTATAGTCTATAGATTGTATCCTTCCTCGACTAGCAAGAGAAGTTGGTAGAAGCAAAATGTAAAGGATGAATAAGGAGGAGACAAATGAGCGAGAACCTATGTAAGTTTACACTCAGTTCAGTTCGATTCTCTTCTCTCTCTCTCTCTCTCTTCCCTGTTCTTGGAGAGTGACAATCTCGAATTCAATCATTGAAGAGCCCATTAAAGTTGGTATCAGTAGTCATGATAGAAGGTACTCAATCCTTTGCACAGCTCAACGAGGCAATGATTCACCTGAGGCAACAATAATGAAAACAAGATAAATAGATTGAAGATGTAACAACCATCTTGATATATGGCAAGCATCTGCTTGTGTTTATACGAAAAACCAAGATAAAAGATTTACATAAGTCTTATAGCAAATTTCTAGTATATTGATCAATGTTTTAATGGGTAATGGAGATACAACGAGAAATGGTAATGATACTTAAAATTTTGGAAGAAATGCTAAGTTGCATGAAGGAATTGGGGAAGTACATCATGGAGAAACATTTGATAGGGGTATAAAGTTGGAATCTCCAAGGTTTAATGGCAAGAAGCCTTCAGCTTGGGTGTATAATCAACATTTTCTATACCACAAAGTCCCACTTGATCAAAGAATTTTCATAGCCTCTTTTAATATGGATAAAGAGGCCATGATATGGTTTCAAGATGCTAATGAGGTATGAGCTTTTCACTATTAAGAAGAATTTGTATAGGTTGTCCAAGTCAGATTTGGATCATCTCCCTATGATGATCCAATGAAGGCTTTAATGAGATTGAAACAGGTTGGTATTGTCACTACCTATAAAACTGAGTTTGAATTGCTTTCAAATAGAATGAGTAGCATTTTTAGAAGAACAAGGTTAGTTGTTTCTTAAGCAGGTTAAAAGATGAAGTAAGACTCCATGTTAGGATGTTGAATCCTACAAATATGAATGATGCATTTGAATTGGCAAAAATTCAGGAGCAATATGTGTGGAGCACAAGGAGGGAATGGAAGAATGCATCCTTTGATGCTAGCCATCAAGGATCAGTGTTGAACATGTATAAACCTGGTTAAATTGGATCTATATTGGGTACCTCCTAAAGCACAACCTATTTCTAAAATGCCCTATCAAAGGGTTACTGAAGCCCAAATGCAAGAACGTAGAGAAAATTATCTTTGTTATTTTTGTCAAGAAAAATGGTATCAAGGCCATAAGTGCCTTAAACCAAAGTTGTATATTTTTTTGGAAGGGATGAAATTACTTGGGAATGATACCAATGAAAAAAAAATTGAAAATTGAACAAGTGACAGATTATGCAGAAGGTGTAATGGAAGATTATGCTGAAATTGCCTCAATTTCAATTTAGGCAATAATTGGGACACCAAGCCCTAAACCTATGAGTGGTTGGGAAATTGAAGAAAAGAAAGGTGATTATACTTGTAGACACTGGTAGTACCAATAATTTTGTGGATACGACAAAGGCTTTGAAGTGTAGATTGTTAGTACAAAAATCTAATCCTATGCAAGTTAGAATTGCCAATGGAGATGTGGTGAGTAGTGAAGGAAAATACAATGTAGTAGCTATACAAATATAAGATACAACCCCCAAGTGAGGGCTATCAATAAAATTGGAGTACCGTTTTAATATATATATATATATATATATATATAATAAGGTACTACCTTCGTTTCGATCTATTTACACTATAGTTGGGTGGTTGTGATGTTGTATTGGGGGTACAGTAGCTATTGCCACTAAGTCCTATTCTTTGGGATTTTGGAGAATTAAAGATGCAGTTTACTTACAAGTATAGTTTTACATGTTTGAAGGGATTGTCTTCCTCATGTAGTATCCTGATTGATGATGTAGAGTGTGATGCCCCCAACCCCCACTTGGGATGGAACAAAACTTGAAGCATTGGAACATACTACACATGGTTACATACCCTCGTTTATGATAGTTAATATGCGATGCATTCTACTATGCAACTAGTATTATGCAATAATCACAGTGTAAAAAATGTGACTATTTAAAACTTTGTGCCAGAATATACTACATGTCCTAACATATAATTTAACCATAGATAGTGCTTTACTTAAAAGAGATTCAAATAGTAAGACATAAGTCAAACATAAAAATCTCCTTATTATAGATAAGGTTCATAAAAAGGTGGCTCAAATAATCTCTTTGATACGCTTCATGGTGAGAATGACCATCTCTAAGAGCATTACTATGAACTCCATCTTTCAGCTGGGATCAGGCTTATTCTCAATCATCTAGAGCTAAGGGGTGGAGTTTGTGACCATCCTGATTGTCAAAGGTTAGTCCTGACACAACTTCTATCATTCTAGGAAATGACAGTGGGACTACCATAATGAGAGCCCTTGAAATCTCAGTAAGTTAAAGAACCAACTGTACAGAGATAAAATATGCATGATTAATGATAAATATGAGATATATGCATAATATGCAAAAAACTATATTTTCCTTTCATCCAAATCCCTTAGCATATTTTTCAAAGAGAGTTTTGATGCACATTTTCTTACAAAGAATATTATCTTAAAAACATACATCTTGTTATTAGAGCCATTATCACATAATATATGATATCATCACAGTTCTCCATTTGCACTGTGAGTAACTGCTGATGCATAACTCATGTTGAGATTATGTTGTATGCAGCCCTATTTCTCAATGCATTGATATTAAACACTTTATCATTATAACATATATCATCATCATACATATACATTCACTAGAATTAGGTGCTATATACAAGTTCACTCCAGGTATTCTTAAAAGAGAATCTATTTGAAATCCGTTGACTGCTTGTTGTCAATCCAGGGACTACCATTCCATTTTTCTTCACTCTAGAGTGGATAAAGGAGTTCTATTAGAATATTATCCCATCTTAGCACTGGGTCGTGATAAAACATTGTCATGTTATGCTTCGTGACAAAATATTTCATGACATGTGTTCATTTCATAACATGCAATAAGCTTTATGCAAAAATGATGTTTTTATGCAATGTACTAAAAACAATATTCTTTCATGTTTTGTGCAAAAAGTAACATAACACATGCACCATCTATGCAAGTAGTCGATGCTTAATGATGTATTATATGACAATTCATGATCGAAATGACATTTATAACATAAATGTGGTGTTTATACAAGAATTATAAATAAATTATTTAAGAGTAAATTAGAAGCTAATTTACAAAATTTCGGAGTTCTTTGGATCGCCGCTTGCTTAAATAAATATGTATAAGAGTTAAATTCTAGGACCAAAAATAGTATTTGCAAATCTTCCCCCTAGTTTCCCGAAATTGATATTTTGGCCCAAAACTTTTAGTATTTATAAATTGGTCTCAAATTTCACCAAATTTTTCAAACCTTATATTTTCCATGTTTTAAATCCATATATAATCTTATAATTACAAGAATGAAAGATCCACTAAGTGAAACCTACACAACCCATGGCATGCATTATGCTAGTTTTCACTATATGTGATTTCCAGCCTATAATCTCCATCAATGCATGCGTGATTGAAAATTATCATGTAACTAATTATGGATCTGATCTTAAGAACATGCTAGCAACTTAGATTCAGGTCACATGGGATTCTATCAACATTTATGTATTGATCAACATCAAAACATCATAAATTCTCCAAACTAAGTATATGCATGATGTATCTAACTTCTCTTTAACATATGAAGTCTTATAGCCCAAATAAATCATGCAATCTAACTCTTATCTTGATGAAAACATGCTTCTAGATTCTTATAACTCATGCTTTAGAATACTTAATCAAGAAATCACAAGATAACCTCCAAACAAGTGGAATCCGAAATATGCTAGATGATCAACCCAAGAGATTGATTTATAAACCTATCAGGACATTTTGTTTTCTTCAAATATGAACCTTTAATTAATCAAAAAAGAAATTAGTTAAACTTACGATATCATATTAAGACAAGTCATGGCTAAATTTTCATCCAAAAACAATTTATACAAGCAAAACGCTAAAGCTGAACCGAAATATACTTCTCAAGTTCAACTTCATATAACTTAATCAAATCCTCATTCTCATGCTATAAATTAAACCCTAACATGTTAATATATCACTCAACAATAGGGATGTAAAAAAAAAAAAATGGTAAACCGGATCGGTGGGTTTGGTTCGGTATTGAGTCTGGTTCAATCCAGTACCGGTTTTATTTTTCTTAAAACTGATCAAAATCGGTCTGGTTTCGATTTTTCTTTTTCTAAAACTGGACCGGATTGGACCAATTCATATATATTTTAATTTTTTATGTTGTATATAATTTTTATATATAATATATAATTATATATAAAATAGTTTTGTATTATATGATAAATTACTAATTAATATAATATTAAATTTTAAAATCTTATATTACTATAGTTTATTGTATTAATAGTTACACTAATATTATATAGTGCATATCAATAGTTATACTAATACTATATTACTAGATATTATAATATACTATCATATATCATTCTATTATATATTATAATATACTATAATATATTATCAATATAGTATTATAGACTATAATATACTATATTATATATATTATATAATATATTAAAACAAAAAAATTGAACCAGAAACTGGTAAAACCGGACTACTGGTTTAGGAAGGTAACTGGTCCGTAATTGGTTTTGGAAAATTTAAAACCGATGCATACCGATTCGGTCCTAAATTTTCTCCAAAACTAGACTGGACTGGACCAGTTACACCCCTACTCAACAAAAAGATAAGGTAGAGTTATTCACCAAATTGTAGCCTTTGGGACACTTAAGAATCAAGAATCAATCCCCTCTAAGGTATTCACTCAAACCTCTCGATTTCACTCATCTCTCACACTAAGGGTGTTTTGCTCTCAAGAAGATTAAGGAAATGCTTGAGGAAGGTATGGGAGGAAGTGAGGGGAGGAGAATGGAATTTATAGCGTTCAATTGAAGGAGGTGGAGGTGTAAATGGATGAACGGCTACATAATTTTGTTGAAGTGAGCTGAGTGTGATTGGTGAAGCTTTCAGTAGAGTGCATGTTTGGGTTTTTAGCTTGGAATAGTTGAACAATTCACTTGATGGTCCCATAGACAATTACTAGATGAAGACCATTGGCACAGGAGTTAAATGAATTCTGAAGTTAGAACAAAAATCAAATAACTCCTCAAGAGAAACCGAGTTCATGGTTGGCAATTTTGGCTTTCCAAAACTATTCAACTTTGATCATCTCTTGCCCTATCTTTGTGGCATGTTTTGATCATTAGTAAATACTATTTGAGTAGCTTTTCCAGGTGAATATTAAGGTATGAATGGTTTCCATTTGGTTTAGCTTGAGAAAAAAATGAAGAGGAATGAGGATAGGTTTAGCCAAAATGAGAACATGGTTTACCACCAAAGTGTCCATCAGTTTTGATAGTTGTTTAGGAAAGATATTAAGGTATCATGAGGGTGATTTTATGACATGATTTTAGAGTTAGAGATGATGCTAATGGCGTGTGAAGGAGGCTAAATTTGCTCCAGAAAATGTTTTAAAAACCATTAGAGAGTTTGGCTAGCATGCTTCACTTCTGAGGTGGAATAGTTTCCTACTTGGAGTGATTATGAGAGCTGTTCTTGGCTCCACATTGAGTCTGGGTTTTCCAAGGTTAGGTGACATGATAAGGTCTGAATCATTTGAGAAAGTTGTTGAATGGCTAAAGTTTCATTGGCTTGCTCTTGGAGTGCATTGGCTACACTTAGTGTACCGATTGGTGAGTTTCAATGGGATTCATGAGCCTTTTCTTCACATGACATGGAATGAATTTGATTTAATTTTTTAGGGTTGCATCAGATTGATGAAAAAAAAGAGAAAAAAAAGATAATTACAAAACAAAAACCATGAATAAGAGAGCTAGAAGAAACTCAGCAAGTCATGATGTTCAAGTTACTATTCATGACAATGATGAGGGGTTTGGAAATTTAAACCTAAAATCAAATTAAAGGGCTGACCATGGTTGGAGAATAGCCCTAGAGACATGTGGGAGGGTTGCAAGAGAGAGAAAATCATTTGCTTGATAGTAGTTTGCCCTATTTGCATAGTGATGAGAGTCCTAAACTTTTTCTCCAAGCGTGAAATCTCACTAGGCCACATATTTTTTAAGGATTTAAACCTTTATGTGGGCCTTGAAACTGGCATTTCCTTGAGCCTTATGACCAGTTTCCATGCTAGGCCTACTTTGGGCCTCTAAAGTTACTAAGTTGGGTCTTGACTCACTTTGTCCTTGTTCCTTATCGAACTTGGGCCCTAAACTTAACCAACTCTTGGGCCTCATTTTTATTCTCCAAAACTTAACCAAGTTACTTAGCCTACCAAGGTGGCAAGTCTCCGTAAGCCACTTGTCATCCTACTATTGGCCTTTTTGTACCTATTTTCTCAAAAATTGCTCTAACATTATCTAAAAATACCAACTAAACAATGGTGGAAGTTATTTTGCCAAATTATGATCCAAAGTTCTCTTTTCTTAAGGATCATAACTTTTACTTGACTAAGGTCATGGGTTACTATTATCAAATCCTAAGTTGTCTTAAATGGAGTGTTACATGGAGATTTCCAGAATCTATAGAATGGAACACAAGAGTCTATTTTTGTAGATGAATTCAATTCAATCCCAAAAGGTTGTGAGTAATGAACCTTAGGCTATCTCTAATTTGCTGGGTCGGTTTCATAAGATTTTTGATGAACCTAATGGTCTACCTCCATAAAGGTCCCATGATCATCAAATACCCTTGAAACAAGAGGATGTGCCAGTGAGTGTGAGGCCATATTGATATCCACATTATCAAAAGACTAAAATTGAAAAAAAATCATGAAAGAGTTGTTGGAATATGGAGTCATTAGACCAAGCTAGTCTCCTTTTCTTCTATTATATTTTTAGTGAGGAAAGGGGATGTTTCATGGAGAATGTGCATCGATTATAGGATACTAAATGAAGCTACAATGAAATATAAGTATCCCATACCTGTAGTAGATGAATTACTAGATAAACTTTTTGGTTCAACAACCTTTTCTAAACTTGATCTAAGATCATGCTATCACCAAATTAGAATGAAGGAAGAAGACATCTCCAAAACAACATTTAGAACACATAAAAGACGTTATGAGTTCCTCGTAATGCCCTTACGACTCACTAATGCGCCTTCAACACTTCAATACCTCATGAATGATGTGTTCAGACCCTTTCTGAGAAAACTTGTAATTGTTTTCTTCGATGACATCTTTTTTACACCAAGGATTTGGAGTCACATTTGGTGCATTTAGCTACTATTTACATACTTTGGAGATACATTAGTTATATGCCAAGAGATCTAAATGTCATTTTGCATGTGCTGAAATTAAGCATTTGGGGCACTTAATATCTAAATAAGGGGTTAGGGTAGATCCAAAGAAGTTAGACTTCATAATTAACTGGCCAATAACAAATAGTATGAAGGTATTGAGGGGTTTTTTAGGACTAACAAGCCATTATAGAAAGTTCATTCAAAATTATGGCTTGGTAGCTGCTCCCTTGACAACTTTGTTGAGGAAAGATGCCATTGTGTGGACTGCTGATGCAACAAGGGCATTTAATCAGCTCAAGGAAGCTGTAAAAATCTCACCAATTTTATCTTCACCTGATTTTACTAAATGTTTTTTTAACTGAATGTGATACTTGTGGTAATGGTGTAGGGGCTATGTTGATACAGGGGCAAAGACCTTTGGCCTTCCTAGGCCAGGCTTTAAAAGTGAGGAATCTATATCTGTTCACATATGATAAAGAGCTTTCGGCCTTGGTAATTGCTGTAAAGAAGTTAAAGCCTTACTTACTTGGATGATCTTTCATAGTTAGAATCATAGTTTAAAACACTTGATAGAGAAGAAACTTGGCACACCAGCTCAACAAAATTGGCTATCAAAGTTATTGGGATATGAGTTTTGTTTTGAATATAAAAAATGGGTAGAGAACAAGGTGGCAAATGCCTTGTCTAGAAGAGATATTGCTGAATACTTATCTATCTCTCAATGTTATCACTATCCCGAATCCAATTTGACTTGAAGAAATATGGAATGCCTACAAAGAAGATCCACTAGTACAACAATAGTTGGCTTGTCACTACAAGAAGACCCTCCCCCCTGTCCAACCTTCTCTCTCAAACATGAAATCTTGTTTAAAAAGGGGAAGATCTATATTCCAAATTATGTAGAGCTGAAATTGAAAATACTGCACTTTATCTATGCTAGTCCTTTTGCTAGTCACTCAGGTCTTTACAAGTCTCTACATAGAGGTAGAACAGATCTTTACTGGGCTAGTGATAAAGTATTAGAAATGCATAATTAAGTTGCTTAAGTTAGTGATTTATTTCATTAGAGAAAAGTTAAGCACTTAATTATGTACCAAATTCTAGTATTGCATGCCAAATTAATTGATGCCAATATTTTGCACACAAAAATTTCATATTTACCCTTAAAATGATAAACGCTTATATTATGCCGATAGGCTGCAGGGCATTTTTGAAAAAAGGAAAAAAAGTCATGCGGTTCACCCTCTCGACAAATCACCATGGGAAAAACAAAGAGATGGTTCCAATTGGAGAAGTGCTTAGGGACGTGCTTATCTCTGACGCTAGGCGATGCTAGGGGTAGTGAAATGCTGGGATGTGCTACGAGTGTTCGGCTTGGACAAAGAAGTAGAAGAGAGGAAAGGCCACAGGAACTAACGAAAAAGCATGGTTGGTTGGAGAAAAGCAGCACATCAGGACCACGAGCTGTGAAGGAAGATACGGACGAACCAAATGAGCACGTACATGCATGAAAAAATGGTCTTTACAGTCAACCATGTGGAAGGGAGCACGTACAGGCTACACGCTGGGCTTGTTGGCTGGAATCAATGGGTAGTGCACTGGGTAGGCCATCAACAGCGACACACGGAGTAGACCAAGAGATACAAAAGGAAAAGAAAAAAAATCACACGGGGATTTTTCATCATATTTCTTGGGAGGTTTTCTCACAGACTAATTTTTGGCTTTTCATTCATTTTTTTTTTGGGCTTCGTCTTCATTTTTTATTGTTTTTATCTTTCATTTTATTTTTCCTTCACCTTGATGACGGTTGCTTCTTGAGTTTTTGAAGGTTTCTTTTCCTCTTCAATTTGGTATTTCAGAGGCTATTTTGCACTCTAGGGTTCATCCCATTTGGGTCTCAGATTTTATCATGGCTCAACTTAGATTAATTTTTGCTACTAGAAATATTATATGTAGCTAATTTCTGAAGCTTGGGTTACAAATTGAGACTTGATTTGTTTTGGATTCTAGTTTAATGCACTATTTTGTTGATAAATGTTGATTTCACTCTGTTACTAGTAAGATTCGAATTGAAAATAAATTGTAGTTCTTATTCTTAATTTGTTGTTGACGTAAGGCACAACAAAAATTTGAAAATTATCAATGCATTTCTTAATTGATTGTTAATGTGTGTTTGGCTAGTAA
This sequence comes from Carya illinoinensis, assembly GCF_018687715.1. NCBI lineage: Eukaryota > Viridiplantae > Streptophyta > Magnoliopsida > Fagales > Juglandaceae > Carya > Carya illinoinensis. Next base: position 27,848,715 of record NC_056758.1, read on the forward strand.
AGTAGTGAATACCTTACGAAAATATTGTAAAAACCTGATCATAACCTTTTTTATCGTCTATTTATCAATGCATTAACTGGATTGTTAATTGAGAAAATTATCTAGGAACCAAAACCAAGAGAGTTCCATACCAATTCATATTTTTTCTTAATTCATCTTCAAGAATTTTCACGTGTTAAGTTACTAAAAGGGAATTTCACCATTTCAGTTTCAGTTTAAGTTTAGTTTTGCATGACATATTTTATTTTTATACCAAAAAAAAAAAAAGCGTAAAAAGATTCTTCATATTGCATTTCGTTTTATTTTCATCTACCATAGTCAATATATTTTTTTACAACAAAACTTTATAAATGCTTTGATAATCCATTGTTCATGTGAAATTGATATTGGGACTTTCAATAAATTTCAACAAGACACCTTCTACACTTGGGAGGTAGTTTCCAGAATGAAGCAAATTCTTGGCGCTGTTGCCGGGGACAACTGGTGTTTATTATAGTAATCATTTACCGTTGAGAGGATGTTTGTGGAGCTGTGAACCTCTTCACAGCTTGGATGATATTTTATCTTTTTCCCTTTCTCTATTTATTTTTTATTGTCTTTTATTTTCTGCCCTTGTTTATATGACTAGTTGGACTAGAGACCACATATTCTAGCTAATTAGGACAGAATCATTGACATCTTTTAACTTTACGTCCCTTTATCTTGAATCATCATTTGACACTCATAACATCATGGCTGAAAATGAGCATCATTATAAGGAAATGGTAAATCAAAATAGGACACTTAGAGTATTTTCAGCTTGTTAGGACTAGCACACATTCTTGCATCATTTTGCCTCTTAATGCAAATACTTTTAACTTCAAACCTAGATTGATACCTTTAATACCCCATTTTCATGACATGGAATCTGAAATTCCATATTTGCATATAAAAGAGTTTGAGGAAGTTTGTTAGACTGTCATGGATCAAACTTGCATTGAAGAAGTGGTTAGATTGAAATTGTTCCTTTTTTTTTTAAAGACAAAGCTAAAACTTGGTTGAACTCTTTAAGGCCTAGAACTATAGGAACTTGGCAAGAAATGCAAACCGAGTTCCTGAAAAAGTTTTTTCCTATGCATAGAACTAATACCTTAAAGAGATAGATCACGAGTTTTGCTAAAAAAGATGTTGAAACCTTCTATCAGTGGTGGGAGAGATTCAAAGACTTGTTAGATGTATTTCCTCACCATGATTATGAAAAGTGGTGTGTTATTAGTTTCTTCTATGAAGATTTGCAATAAAAAATGAGACAATTTGTGAAGACCATGTGTAATGGAGGAATTTTTTAACAAAAGACATGAGAAAACTTTTGAGTATTTTGATTATCTAGCTAAAAATGCATAATCATGGGATACATCTATTGTTTATGATAGGTCTGGAAATGCAAGGATAGTTTCAGGGGTTAGGAAATATAATTTGAGGGAAATAGATGATTTGAATGCTAGGTTAGCTATGATGGCTACGGAGTTAGAAACCATAGAATTGAAGAAAATGAATGAGGTACAAGTTGTACCTCAGACCATGAGCTATAATATTTGTGAAGACTGAGGACATTCAACTAATGATTGCCCAAATAGTATAGCCTTTAAAGAGGTTCTTTTGGATCAATCTAATGTTATTAATATGGTTGCTAAACCTTTTTTATGTCCTTATTCCAATATCTACACTCCGAGATGGAGAAATCATCTTAATTTCAGTTGGAGGGGTGAACAAGCTGTTGTACCTATGCCCAACATAGTTGGTCCTTCAAAATTTGCACCCTATACAGCCCCAAGAGGTTCCAGCTCAAAAAAAGAACCTTGAAGACATTGTCCAGCGGCTTTCCACCAATTTTCAACAATTCATGCAAAGCCAAGCTGCCATCAACAATCAACATTCACTAGCCATCGCTAATATCCGAGATTCAATCACAAGGTTGACCACAACTTTGAGTGCTCAAGAGAAATGGAAGTTCTCTGCACAATCTCAGCCTAATCCACAAGGCCAAAACCAGCAAATTTAAAGTGCGGTTGTAGATTCTAATGTCAAGCAAGTCAAGATTATTACAATCTTGAGAAGTGGTAAGGTAATTGACATTCCAGCTCAAGGGGCAAGAAAGAATGGTAGTACTTCTAACCCTCCTTCTGAAAATGAGGCATAAGACTCTTTAGAATCTGAAAATATTCCAAGCATTACACTCACACATTTTCCTCAAATGCTAGCTCCTTTGCATAAAGACAAGTATCAGGCTGAAATTCTTGAGATTTTTAAACAAGTTAGATTCTATTCATCAGGTTCCTACCTATGCTAAATTCTTAAATGATTTATGCACTGTAAAAATAAAATTGAATCTGTAAAAAAAAGTTTTTATTATTGAGTTGGTTAGTGCCACTACCCAGACCAACACCCCTTCCAAATACAAAGACCCAAGGTCCCCTACCACAGCTTGCATGATAGGGAGCTCAAAAATAGGCCAAGCACTGTTAGATTTAAGTTCAAATGTGAACTTATTGCCTTATAATGTTTATGTTCAGTTTGAGTTGGGTGAGTTGAAATCTACTACTATCACTTTGCAACTGGCCGATAGTCTATTAAGATTGCTAGAGGTATTGTGGAAGATGTTTTAGTTCAAATAGATAAATTCTACTATCCAGTAGACTTTGTGGTACTTCACATGCAATTGACTGCTTATTCTACATTTTAAGTACATGTTATCTTAGGAAGACTCTTCTTAGCCAGCTCGAATGCTCTCATAAATTATAGAAGTGGAGTTTTAAAATTGTGTTTTGAAAATATGATTTTGGAGCAAAATATTTTCAATCTTTGCAAGCAAAGCAAGAAGTTGAGGAAGTTCATGAAGTGAATTTGCTGGAAAATTTCATTGATAAAAATTTTACACCTTACTTTCAATTTACTGATTCTTTAGAGGAATTTGAAGAATATTTGAATATATTTGATAATGTTAATGTCTCATCTCTTGTTTCCTCAATAGGTCAGCAAGTTATACCACCATGAAGGCTAAAATTTGAGCAACTTGCACCCTTGATATAAACTCTCAAGCCTTCAGAGGAGCAATCCCCAACTTTAGACCTCAAACCTCTTCCATTGGAGCTGAAATATGCTTTCTTAGGACCATAAAGCACATTCTCTGTGGTAATTTTTCTCACTTAACTAGCGAACAAGAAGATAAATTATTAAATGTCCTTAGGAAGCATAAAAAGTCCATTGGGTGGACATTGACTGATATAAAAGGTATAAGCCCCTTGGTGTGTACCCATAAGACTTATCTAGAAGAGGATGCAAAGCCTTCTAGTGAAATACAAAAAAGGTTGAATCCCACAATGAAGGAAGTAGTTAAAAATGAGGTGCTGAAATTGCTTTATGTGGGTATTATTTACCCCATCTCGGATAGCAAATGGGTTAGTCCTATTCAGGTAGTGCCAAAGAAATCTGGGATGACCGTGGTGAAAAATGAGGAAGGTGAGTTAGTGCCTACACATGTGACCACAGGTTGGAGGATGTGCATAGACTATAGGAAACTTAATTCAGCCACACGAAAAGAGCATCTTCCATTGCCCTCCCTTAATCAAATATTAGAAAAAGTCGCTAGACATGCTTTTTATTGTTTCTTAGATAGGTTCTCCGGTTACTATCAATTGGAAATAGTACCAGAGGATCAAGAAAAGACTACATTTACTTGTCCTTTTGGTACATTTGCTTTTAGGAGAATACCTTTTGACTTATGCAATGCACCAATAACTTTTCAAAGATACATGCTTAGCATTTTTAGTGACATGATTGAGAACATCTTAGAAGCATTTATGGATGGTTTTTCTATATTTGGTGATTCATTTTAGAGTTTTTTAATCAATTAACAAGCATTTTTGGCTAGGTGTGAAGAGAAGCAATTGTTGCTTAATTGGAAGAAGTGCAACATTATCATCAAGGACAAGAAAGGAGTGGAGAATGTGGTAGCTAACCATTTGTCTAGGCTCACAATTGCTGAAACTGAACAACCAACACATGTTCTTGATTCTTTTCCTGATAAGCAGCTTATGTTAATTGAGAATTTGCTTTAGTTTACTGATGTAGTTAATTACTTGGTGACAGGACAAGCCCCACCTCATTGGAGTACTCAAGACATACGGAAGTTCATTCATGAGGTGAGATCGTTTTTCTATGATTATCCTTATTGGTTTAAATACTATTATGATCAGATCATTAGAAAATGTGTGCTTAACCATGAAATACAAGTTGTCCTTTCTTTTTGCCATAGTGAGGCGTGTGAGGGTCATTTTTCTGCCTACAAAAAAATTGCAAAAATATTATAAAGTGATTTTTATTGGCATCATATGTTTAAAGATGTATATAGTTTCTACAAAACTTGTGAGTCATGTCAGAAATTAGGTACTATCACTAAGAGAAACATGATGCCTTTACAACCATTTGAATCATTGAGATTTTTGATTGTTGGGAAATTAATTTTATGGGGCCATTTCTTTCTTCTTTTCGTTGTTTGTACATCTTAGTGGCAGTTGATTATGTTTCTAAATGGGTTGAAACCATACCATGAAAAACAAAATGACCATAGAGTGGTGTTTAAATTTTTGAAGAAAAATATTTTTGCTAGATTTGGCGTGCCCAAAGCTATCATAAGTGATAATGGCACCCATTTTTGCAATACACCCTTTACTACCCTCTTACATAAGTATGACATTCGCCATAAAGTTTCTACCCCATATCACCCTCAGACGAATGGCCAAGTTGAATTTGCTAATAGAAAAATTAAGATAATTTTGAAAAAAACTGAGTCCTAACCGAAATGATTGGTCTCTAAAATTAACCGATGCATTATGGGCATATAGGATTGCATATAAAACTGTTTTGGGTATGTCTCCTTATTAGTTAGTCTATGGTAAGGCTTGTCACCTCTCTGTTGAGCTTGAACACTGTGCATTTTGAGCCATCAAAAAGTTTAATTTTGGTCTTGATCAATCTGGATCATTGAGAAAATTACATCTTTCTGAATTAGAGGAAATTAGGATGGATGCTTATGATAATTCTAAACTATCCAAAGAACGCATGAAGTCTTTCCATGATAAGCATATTCAAAGAAAATCATTTGAACCTAATCAACAAGTTTTACTCTACAACTCTTGACTTTATTTGTTCTCTGGCAAGTTAAGATCTAGATGGAGTAGCCCCTATTTGGTTAAAACAGTTTTTCCTTAAGGTGCTATTGAGGTTGTCAATCCTCAAAATGCAAATACTTTTAAGGTAAATGGCCAAAGACTAAAACATTTTCTGAAAATTTTTTCACCTAAGGACACCAACATTCCTCTACAAGAGCCCATCTCTTTTGCTGCCATTTAGTACTTCTCTTTGCTTTAATTTCTTTTTTTGTTTTGCCTAGTTTCTTTTGTTTTGTAGATTTTTGTTTTATCTTGCTTTTCCTTTTTATTTTCATGATCCTATATCTCATTCAGGTAACCCTCTTACATTTTTTTTGTCTGATTACTTCAGCTTTTACTCATTGAGGACAATGATCATTTCAAGTTAGAGGGTATAAGAAGTCTCTTTTTTATGTTTTTTCTGGTACTAGCGTGCTTGATGTTAAAATCATTTTTATTGCACCTCCAAGAATTTTTGAAAGTAACTAATTTTTATGGTTCAACAAGTTTTAGAATGATTGTTTTTCAACTTTTTTATACTTGTGAAAATATTTGTTGGAATTATGAGCTACTTTAGCACTTAAGTAGCTCCAATGCTCTAAAACCAACGAATCTAATCTATGGTATAGATTTTTGAATTGAGTGATTTTGAAGTAAAGTTGAATTTATTTGTCTTCGTGATCATTTTATTTGCTAGAGACTAGTAAAAAACTAGTTGGGGGTGTGATAAAGTGTTAAAAATGCATAATTAAGTTGCTTAAGTGAGTAATTTATTTCATCAAAGAAGAGTTAAGTACTTAATTATGTATCAAATTCTAGTACTAGATGCCAAATTAATTGACGCCAATATTTTGCATAAAAAAATTCCACATTTAACCTTAAAATGATAACACTTATATTATGCTAATAGGCTAAAGGACATTTTTGGAAAAAGGAAAAAAAGTCATGCGGCTTACCCTCCAGACGACATCACTATGGGAAAAACAAAGAGGTGGTCCCAATTGGAGAAGTGCTCTGGGATGTGCTTCTCTCTAATGTAAGGCACTGCCAGGGGCTGTGAAAAGGTCGGATGTGCTACAGGTGTTGGGCTTGGACGAAGAAGCAACAGAGAGGAAAGGCCACGAGAACGAAAAAAGACACGATTGGCTAGAGAAAAGTAGCACATCAGGACCACTAGCTGCGCAGGAAGATATGAAAGAAATGGTCTTCACAGTTAGTCATGCAAAAAGGAGCACGTACGAGCTACACGTTGGGCTTGTTAGTTGGAATCAAGGGATAGGGCACTGGGCATGCCATCAACAACGACACACAGAGCGGACTAGGAGATATAAAAGGAAAAGAAAAAAAATTGCACAGGGATTTTTCATCATAATTCCTTGGAGGTTTTCTAGTGTACTGATTTTTGGCTTTCCGTTCATTTTTTTTTTTTTTTGGGCTGCCTCTTCAGTTTTTTTTTGGGCTTCCTCTTCAGTTTTTATTCTTTTTTATCTTGCATTTTATTTTTCATTCACCTTGAAGACGGTTGCTTCTTGAGTTTTTGAAGGTTTCTTTTCATCTTCAATTCGATATTTCAGAAGTTGTGTTGCACTTTAGGGTTCATCCCATTTGGATATTTTCTCTCAAATTTTATCATGGCTCAACTTAAATTAATTTTTGCTGCTAGAAATATTATGTGTAGCTAATTTCTGAAGCTTGAGTTGCAGATTGAGACTTGATTTGTTTTGGATTCTAGTTTAATGCAATATTTTGTTGATAAATGTTGATTTCACTCTGTTACTAGTCAGATTCGAATTGAAAATAGATTGTAGTTCCTGTTCTTGATTTGTTGTTGACATAAGGCACAACAAAAGTTTAAAAATTGTCAAAGCTTCACTCAGTTGATTGTTAATGTGTGTTTGGCTAGTAAAGTAGTGAATACCTTAAGAAAATATTGCAAAAACTTGAGTATAACCTTTTTTATCTTTTATTTATCAATGCCTTGATTGGACTGTTAATCAAGAAAATTATTTAGGAATCGAAATAAAGAGAGTTCCATATACAACCCAAGTATTTGTTAATTTGCCTTTTTGGTTAAAAACTTTAATTCCATTTTCGACTTAATTTTGCTTAAATTAAATTCATACCTTTTCTTAATTTATCTTCAAGAATCTTCATGTGTTAAGTTACTAAAAGTAAATTTCACCATTTTGATTTTAGTTTAAGTTTAGTTTTGCATTGCATATTATGTTTTTATACAACCAAAAAAAAAAAAAAAAGCGCAAAAAGATTCTTCACATTATATTTCATTTTATTTTAATCTCTCATAGTCAAGACATTTTTTTTACAACAAAATTTTATAAATGTTTTGATAATCCTTTGTCCTTGTGAAATCGACCTTGGGATTTTCACTATAATTTAATAAGACACCTTCTACACTTGGGAGGTAGTTTCTAGAAGGAACCGCCTAGATTGAAAGCTAAAGTTAAGACATTTATCAAATAATGTGAAATTTGTCAGAGAAATAAGGTTGAAAATGTGCATCTAGTTGGCTTATTACAACCCTTAGCAATTCTTCAACAAATGTGGACAAACATTTCAATAGACTTTGGGGAGGGGTTGCCTGTGTTAAAAGGCTATTCTGTAGTCATGGTGGTGGTTGACAAATTGTTTAAATATGCTCACTTCTTGGCCTTAAAACATCCATTCATGACAGCCAAAAGTCTAAAAAATTTGTTTAGGTTTTGTGGTATGCCTAAAAGTATTTTGTCAGATAGAGGGTCCACATTCATTAGTTCTTTTTAGAGGGAGTTCTTCAAGCTATAGGGTGTGAATTTGTCTTATTCTTTAGCTTACCATCCTCAAAGTGATGGTCAAGCTGAAGTTATGAATTCATATTTGGAACACTTTTTGAGGTGTTTTTCAAGTGATAAGTTGAGATTGTGGTTTGAGTGGTTGCCCTTGGGTGAATGGTGGTACAATACCGCATTTCATTCTTCTACCAGGCTCACATCATATGAAGTAGTTTATGGTGTTCTACCTACGAGATTACAAGCAAACATACTTGGGTTATCACCCAATCAAGCATTTGAGGAGTTATTAAAAACTCAAGAGTAGATCATGATTGCCTTGAAGAATAATTTGGTGGTCGCACAGGAAAGGATGAAATGACAGTTTGATAAGCATCACACTGAAATGGAATTTTTCGTGGAAGATTGGATTTATCTAAGGCTTGAGTTTTATAGATATAGTTCATTGGCAGTCAGGCAAAATTTGAAATTATCACCCAGATTTCTTAGTCCATCCCAAATAATGAACATGATTGGTCCAATCACTTATAAATCTCATCTCCTATCCTAGTCCCAATTACATCTTGTGTTCCATGTATCATGTTTAAAAGAGAAGGTTGGACATCTTGTATCTCTACTCTCTACACTACCACAAGTATATGTCCACATTGAACTTATTCTTGAGCCTCAACAAATTATATAGTGTCGCAACTAGAAAGTCAACAATAGAGCCTTGGTTGAGGTCTTAGTACAATGGCAAGGGACTGATATTGAAGAGGCCACTTGAGAACCTTGTTGGCAGCTTCGACAAAAATTTCCTCACTTTGTGGGGTAATGTGCTTTGAAGGAGAGGGGTATGTTTGTTAAGATATAAAATAAATAATAAAATATATATCTTTTTATTAGTTTAAACTTTTGGGATAGGTGGTGATTTCACATGATATCGGAATAGAGTTCCTGAGTTTGAACCCTGACTTTACACTCTACCCCATTTAATTAAATATTCCACGTGTTAGGTTACGTATTAAGGAGGAGTCTAGCTCACATGTGAGAGGGGGTGTTAAGATATAAAATAAATAATAAAATCTACCTCTTTCCATCAGCTTAAGCTTTTGGGACAAGTGATGATTTCACAATGTTGTGTAGCAAAAGCTAGTCCATAAGGGTATATTGTGAGTGGGGAACTGAGTTAGAAAAGCCATTCCAATGAAGGGTAACAACGTAGAAATAGGAGGAGGAAGAAGATGGTAGTTAAAATTTGTTAGTTGTGTAGAGGCCTTGACGTTGTTTTGTGTGAATAGAACCTTTTCTTTTTATTTGTCTTATTCACAAGTCTGTGTAACTAGAGTGCATCGTTTTGAAACAAAGTTGGCTGCTACTGCTATGGAAAGAATTCGAATAAGGGTGGATTTTGACGGTTGTTTTGTTGTACCGAGTGAAGGGAGGAGTGGAGGTTTGGCTCTTATGTGGAAGAATGAGGTTAGTTTGAGTATTGAAAGCTACTATTTCTTTCATATTGATGCAAAGCTAGAGGACTCGAGTAAAGGAATTAAGTGGAAGTTTATGGAATTATATGGACATCCAGAAACTGAAAAAAGAGGAGTCTTGGGATTTACTTAGACTTTTAAGGGAGCCTGAAGATATCCCATGGTTTATTTGTGGTGATTTCAATGAGTTGTTGAGCAACCATGAGAAGTTAGGTGGAAGACCAAGGTAAGAGAGGTTGATGCATGCCTATAGAGTTACTCTTGATGATTGTCATCTGCTAAACTTGGGGTTTCAAGGCACTAAATACACGTAGTCTAATAGGAGACATAATCGATAGGTGATAAGTGAAAGGCTTGACAGTTTTGTTGCTAATATAAAATGGCAGGAATGCTTTCCACAAGCTCGAGTTTTTCATTGTTCTGCTGCATATTCTGATCATCTACTGATATCACTTTCTCTAAGTGATGTATCGGCTACAAGTAGAACTAAACTATTTTGGCTCGAGGCCATGTGGATAGAAGATGATGAATGTGAAGAAGTTATTTCAAGACATTGGCAAGAATTGCTGGAGGCAATAATTTAATGGCAATATCCCAAAAGATCAATGGTTATAGCAGAGGTCTAGAAGTCTGGAATGAGAAGAAATTTGGGCAAAGTGCATCAGAATCTGAGAAGAGTAGGAGCTACTCTTCATAGACTGCAAATGACAGATTCTAGACAAGTCTCAAAGGAGGAATTGACACAAGCAAGGAGTAATTTGCAAGTTTGGTTAGAAAGAGAGGAAATCCTTTGGCACCAGAGAGCTAAAGTTTTGTGGCTTAAGGGGGTGATATGAACTCAAAATTTTTCCATCATAAGGCTTCACAAAGGAAGAAAAAGAACTATATTAAAGGACTAAAGGATGAGCAGGGCATATGGAGATTTGAAGAGGAGCGAGACCATCATATTGTAAGCTATTTCCAGTCCTTGTTTCACTTTGATATTAGTAATGGTAACTTGGAATTTTTCGAAGGATTAAGTGGTCTGGTGTCTAAACAAATGAATGCTGAATTATTGAAAGAATTTCATTGTGATGAGGTCAAGGTAGCTTTGGATCAAATGGCCCCAACAAAATCTCCTGGACCTGATGGAATGGCGCTTGTCTTCTTTCAACAATAGTGGCATATTGTGGGTAATGAGGTTACAAATGCAGTGCTGTCCTCCCTTAGAATTGGTACTCTTCATTCCTCTCTTAATCATACTTTCATAGTTTTGATTCCAAAAAAGAATAAGTCTGAGAAAATTTCTGAATTTAGGCATATTAGTTTATGCAATGTTTTATATAAATTAGTGGCTAAAGTTCTTGAAAATAGGCTTAAGAGTGTGCTTGATGTAATTATCTCAAAAACTCAACATGCTTTTGTACCGTAAAGGATCATTATTGATAATATTCTAGTGGCATATGAGGTGATGCATTGTCTGAGAAATAAGAGACAAGGCAAGAATGGTTCTACGTCCATTAAGTTGGATATTAGCAAAGCTTATGACCATGTTGAATGGCTATATTTACAAGCAGTTATGAAGGCAATGATATTTAATGCTCGATGGATCCATCTCATTATGATTTGTGTCAAAACTGTTTCATTTTCAATTCTGGTTAATGGTGAGCCACAAGGTCCATTTGCTCCTTCTAGAGGTTTGAGACAAGGTGACCATTTTCCCCTTACTTATTCTTACTATGTACTGAAGGTTTGATTTCATTGATCAAACATGCTGAGAGAAGAGGGAAAATTTCAGCTGTGAAGATTTGTAGAGGTGCTCCCAAGATCTCTCATCTACTTTTTGCATATGATAGTCTTTTATTTTGTAAGGTTAATATGAAAGAAAATCAGAAAATTCAATCCATTCTCAACTGCTACGAAGCATCTTCTGGTCAAATGATAAGTAGAAGCAAAATAGGCCTTGTGTTAAGTTCAAATGTGCAACCACCAACTAATGATGCAATTCTGGAATTTTGGGGAGTGCAACAAAGTGAGGAGTATGAAAAATATTTAGGACTCCCATCATTTGTTGGGAGGTCTAAATCTAGAGTTTTTTATGAAATAAAGCATCGAGTTTGGAGAAAGTTGCGATGATGGAAAGAAAAGGTACTCTTAGTTGGTGGAAAGGAAGTTTTGATTAAAGCTGTAGCCCAAGCTATTCCTACCTATTCTTTGAGCTGTTTTAAGCTACCATCTTCCTTGTGTCATAATCTTGAATAAATCATGGCAAAATTCTGGTGGGGGCAGAGAAATGAAGAGAAGAAAATTCATTGGATGAGTTGGTCAAAGATGTGTGCAACAAAAAAGGAAGGTGGGATGGGAGTCCAGGATTTGAGGATCTTTAATGATGCTCTTTTGGCCAAGCAGGGATGGCGAATAATGTCAAATACAGACTTGTTACTATATAGTTTGTTTAAGGCTAAATATTTTTCAAAGAGCCATTTTCTATATGCTGGTTTGGGAAGCAATCCTTCCTATGTATAGAGAGGAATTTGGGGCACAATTTCAAAGCTGAATGATGGGTGCATATGGAGAATTGGTTCGGGGAACATAGTGAAGTATGGACTAATGTATGATACCAGGGTTTAAAAGGATTGCTTATATGAACTCTATGCCTGTTATAGGTGTAGAGGAAGCTACTGTGAATACATTATTTGCCCCTGAGCAGATAGAATGGGATGTTAACAAAATTACAACCATGTTCCCTCCTGCAGTGGCATTACAGATCGTTAAGATTGTACTTAGTTAAGGAAATTCAAATGTGATTTGCTGGATGCTTGAAGCTCATGGGAGATACACAGTCAAGAGTGGCTATAGACTTTTCAGATCAGCAAATATAGTGACACAAAGTGGTGAAACATCAAATACTGCTCTTATAAGGAAATTGTGAAAATCTATATGGGCTATGAAACTCCCTTCTAAAGTAAGAGTGTTTGCATGGAAGGCTGTTAAAAGAGTATTACCTACTAAACATAACCTTCAGAAGAAACATGTTAATATTGCAAAAAATTGTGTTTTCTATGATGCTAGTAGAGAAGATACTTTGCATGTATTACTCTCCTGCCCATCAATTAGAGAAGTCTAGATTAAAAACTTCCTAAAATAGTTAAAATTAATGAGTCCAACTTGTTTATTGATGTTGCTCTTAAACTGCTACATTATCATTGTGCAGAGTTGTTGGAGTTGTTCTTTTTAATATGCTGGAGCTGCTGGTATAGAAGAAACATGAAGATTTTTGAGGAAAAAGATGTACATGCTGATGCTATGTTGGGAAGTGCCTTGGCTATGGAGAAAGGTGGAACAAACCTCTATCTGTAATTAGGCATCATTGTGGATGAGATTCCCACCACCTGGTACTTTCAAATTGAACGTAGATGGAGCCTTTTCTCAAGATGGATCTATTGCAGGTATAGGCGCCGTATTGAGAGATTCAAAGGGTGAAGTTATAATGTCGGCAATAATAAGAGAAAGGGCAAGTCTAAATGTAATCGAGCTTGAAGGCCTTGCAATCCTTAGGGGGCTACAGCTGTGTCTACATCTTGGTATCCATCATATGTCAATTGAATCAGATTTTGTCTTGGTTGTAAATGAGTTCAATCGAAACGGACAGTCTATGGCCACCATGGGGAACATTGTTAGTGAAGTTAGGAAGTTAATGCATCGATTTCAAACATGTGTTCTAAACCGTCCAAACAGAAGCTGCAATACAGTAGCTCATACTTTTGCTAATCTCGGTTTGAGCGTGATATCTCGTTTTTACGTGTAGTTTTTTATTAAAAGGAGTATTTTAATTTAATTAAAATATTTGTTCTTTTGTTTTAAATTCACCGGATTTTAGTTCGATTTATTTAGTTGTGAAATTTATTTTGAGGTATTTTCTTATTATTAATTATTGTTTTGTGTTTAAAATGCTCTTTAATTTAATTTAGTTTATTTTTAGATTTTAGATTTTATTGTTAGTTTTTACTAATTATTTATTTTATTCTACCTAGATATTGTGTTTAAATTATTTTATTTTATTTATTGCTTTTAAAATTATTTTCGTTGGATCAGTTTATTGTTAGTTCGATTAAACCTCATTTCTTTTACCCATCTTTTCTTTTTCTCTTTTCCTTTTTCCTTTTTCCTTTTTTTTTTAAAAAATTCTTTCTTCTTTTTCTTTCCTTTTCCTCCCGGTTTCTCTCTCCCTACGCGACTCTCTCTCTCTCTCTCTCTCTCTCTCTCTCTCTCTCTCTCTCTCTCTCTCTCTCTCTCTTGTCTGTTTCTTCGTCTCGCTGTAGTGCTGCCATCAGCTGGCCGTGAGTCTCACCACCCCCACCGTTTGACTCTCATTTGGCCGGTGAACACCCCCACCAAATCTCAGCCCCAACCGAGTTACCTTAGCCGCCGTGAGCTCCTCCAAGTCGCACTGTTTTTCCTCCATTCCATCACCGTAGTTCCACCTCCGGCCACCATCTCTTCACTACTTCATCACTGACATCTTGCCGACCTAACCCACCCATTTCCAGCTCCGATCCATTGTTGGAAAAACCCCCACAAGCTCAACTCCGTTTTGGCCATTTTTTCACTTCCACTGCCGTTTTCGCCGCCACCTACGGCCAACCACCACTTCCACTAGTTTTACTAACATCTCTAAATCATTCCCTATCAATTCTAAGTCTTAGTTTGTTCCCATTCAAAAGTGGGTATTTTATAACCTACGGCCACAATGTATTTTACACTGTTATGTTTCTTTTTCGCCACATTTTGCAGCCCCTTAATCATTCGAAAAATATTATATAGCGCTGTAAGTATTTTCCAAACTTCTTTTAAGATTTAAATGTATTTTTGTTTTAACAATAATTTGTGATTGATTGGTTATGCCGGATTGAGTCCGAGAAGTCGAGGGTCGGATGAATTTGAGGATGGAGTTATTTATGTTTGGATGATGTTTGTGTCATACATTGCATAGTGCACATATGTTCATGTGTTGGAAATAAAAACTGAGTTTTTGTGTAATTGCATGTATGTTCATGTGCATATTTGGAAACTGGATTTTTAAATATGTTTGAAATGAACTGATTGAACGGTTTGATAGAGAGTCACTGTCAGGATGATGGTAAGCAGGGATGGTGGTAGAGTCTCGCCTACGGTGCATGCGTAGGGATGGTGGTAAGCAAGGATGGTGATAGATTCCTGCCTGCGATTCCTGCCTATAGACAGACTTGTAGGGACGGTGGTAGAATCCCGCCTGTGATTCCCGCCTACGGTGCACGCGTAAGAATGGTGGTAAGCAGGGATGGTGGTAGAGTCCCGTCTGTGATTCCCGCCTACAGTGCTCTGATGGTTGGTTACTGGGTCATTTTCTGGAAAATTGGTGAGACTTGGATATGTAGTCCATTTTCTAGGAAAATGGCAGTTGTTTTAATGAATTGGATTTTTGGGCCAAAATGAGATTTTGGCGTGCATTGGAAAAAAGATTATTTTCGAAAAATGATAATTTTCGGGACACATGCATATGGCATCATGTTCATGCATTTGGTTATTGCATGAATGTATTTTTATCTTGAGGTTTGTTTAGTTTGTTACTTACCTGCAATACCGTCTTTGGTACCGTAGATTTTGATGCAGAGGACAATGAGGCTGAACCCGATGAGGCAGCTTCACCATAGGAGTGATCAGGGATCACTCGTGGATTGTGATTTATTCCCTATTTTGTTTATTGTTTTTGATTTGTGTTATATTTATGCTGGTTAATTGTAATATTTTTGGTACGCTTGTTTTAAGCGAGTTTGTATTTAAATAAAGTTTTAGTACTTAGTTGAAAGACTTTTATTGCCTGCTGCGTTGTTTAGTTGTACACGTGTTGTATGTATACACACTTGACACATAGCGATGGGATGCGTGACCCGTGTTGTCATTATCTCGAATCCTCGATTTTCACGTGTCCATACGTGGGAGTTGAGGGCGTCACATTGAGTGTCTTGAATGTTAGTTTATGGTAAGGTTCTTATCCGGATGTAATTGCTAATTTCCTTTGGATTGATTCTTCTTTGTAATTTGTTTAAAAAAAAAACAAAAACCTGAATGCAGGAGGGAAGATAAGATAAATTGAAACGGTGCGTTTCAAAGGGTTAGGGTGTGCGTAATTTTGTATACAAACTCACATGTACCCTATTTGTTTTTAGAGAAAACCTTCTGACTTGTTGGGCTTATAACCCACTAAAAACAGCCTACTAATAATATTTGGACACGTACGCATTACATCTTTGTTTTCATGTGACCGCACCTCACCTGATTAATATGTAGAATGCTCGCCTGACATGAAATTTAAATATTAAAAAAAATAATATTTTGAATGTTACCGTCTTCTTCTTTTCTCTTACCCATTTTTGTTCCTCTTCCAAATATGGAAGCTGCAGACTGATTTTTTTTTGTTTTTGAAAAATCCAGTATAAACATTTTTTACTTGGGTTGGTCTCCTTAAAGACAAACGCGAATGCTATTAGCTTGGATTTAGATGCAGCTTTGATATGCTTGCAGGGATCTGTAAACACTAAACTGTAATAAAGCAGCCGGAAAATTTGCTAGACCCCATAGGAGGGAATTACAAAAGTGCGTACATGGGCTTCTGAAATGACAACTTTTTAAGTGTTTTCCTATACTTGCAAAGAAGTTTAGCCTGATTTCATCTTTTTTTAAGTTTAAAGATTTTTTTTTTTTTAATCCAAAGAAGTTTCGGCCACAAATAATTAGACGGATTTTCTTTTTTAAAAATATAAACATTTTTTTTTGTTTAAAAGATGTTTAAATTTGAAAGTTTTGGAACCCAAACAATTATTTGGTTTGATTCTTTCGATTTCATAAGAATGACAACTTCATTCTTACACTCCAGCTGCACATTGGTGAAGAAACCGTAGAAGAAGAAACTATGTAAACTGTTTAAAGAATTAAACAATAGTTGATCTGGGTTTAAACTTCCTCAAGTAGGGGGTATATTCTTACTTGAGTTCCCTTAAGAGGAGATCTTGGAATGATAAATAGAGTACTTGCACAGAATGAAAAATGGATCTGCAAGAAAAGAGTCTCATTTACGTTTGTTCCTTTTCTGTATGCGATTTGCTTGTGTCTCGGTGAGATGAATTTTGAAAGGGGCAAGGTAATTTTGTGCGATTCGAACGGCAGGGACGAAGAGAATCTGAAAGGGGAAAGAATGATCTTGTGTGGCTGAAACTATTTTTCTTAAGGTGTAAATTCTGACGTGGCTGATTCAAATCAGAGGACTGTTTACTAGAGATAAACGCCCGGACCGCTTGGAAGCGGACATGTTGTTTTTAATATGCCAATGAAGATTGGTTTTTTTAAAATGAATAAATAAATAAATTTAAATAAATAAATAAATAAAAAGGGTTGCAGGTAAAGGATGAATAAAAAGGAGCAGACAACCAGGGAAGTTTACACTGATTCTCATCTCCCTTCTCTCTCCTTCTCTGTCTTCCTGGTTCTTGACGATCGCGAATTTGAAGGACCATTACAAAAGAGCCTCTAATTCCATCCACAAAAAATTGGTGGGAGCTTGGAACGGAGCACGTTGCTGTCCTTGTTTACCCCTCTCCCACTGTTGTTCTTTTTCACTGGTCGTTTGAACTCAGCCAGAAGCTCAAAACACATCACAAACTTCTCTCTCTCTGGACACAACCTTTTACAAGAACTGAAGAAACTATGTTCGGGGGTGGGCTAAGGTTGGATTTTTTGTATTTCTCGAAGATTCAGCTTTTATTTTTATTTTTTTGGGAGACAGTCTGAGAGAGACTGCGTGGGCAATATAAGGCATATGTGATTTCAAATTCCCATTTTGATGCTTTTCCCTCTTTCAATGTGAGGGGAGGACTCGGTTCTCGATAATGGATTATCAAAATGGTCATTTTTTTTTTTTTTCTGGCAATTTGCAATTTGATCAAGATGGGGAGCACCCCATTTATGAAGCCTTGATTTGAGGAATTTTCTTTTGACTTTGTTTGTTTATTTGTTTGTTTGTTTGTTTGGTTGTTTTTTTATTTTATTTTATTTTATTTATTATTTATTATTTTTATTTTTATTATTATTTTTATTATTTTTATTTTTTAAGGTAGGGGTGATGAATTTGCTTTTGGTTGCTTTGTTACTTATGCATGCGAGGCTGAATACATCTCATAACTAGTTCCTATTGTTATAGCAGCAAAACTGTCTCCATGTCAAGAACTTCGCTTGTTCGCGGCTTCTACAGGTTATTTTCGATCCGGACTGGAAGGTTTGTCGAGTTTCTTTTCTTTTAATATCTTTTTAAACTTTACTTTTGTATGTTACTCTTTCTTTTTTTTCATTGCATTCCTTTTAATATATTGGTAGCTTGGATATGACGGCATAAACTACATTCTCATCTTTCTTTCTTTACGATGCACGTGATAATAATTAGTTTTTTTTAATTCTGTTTATAATCTAATTATGAAGTTTTATGGATGTGAGATTTTTAGATTACTAAGCGTAATAAATTATATATATATACACAGAAGAAAATATGAAGCATTATGGAGGGAAGAACACAAATTGTTTGGCTTTTAATAATTGCAAAAGGAAAATACTTAATGCAGTCGGGCTGCGTAACAACGGGTCCGAGTCGTTGCCCCCCGAATGAAACGATTTGTTTTGATTAATGGTAAGATGGTGCGTTTCACATTCGCCATCCCTCCCTTCGTCTTCCTCATTGAAATCGAGTCACTTCTTCAGACCAACTCTTCAGCTACCGAGTCTCCCTCATTTAGTCTTCCCCAGGAAATCGAAGACCCAAATGAAATTGAAGACCCATGATAGAGTTCTCTGGTTTTCAGCATCTAGAAATAGCTCTAATTCGAAGACCCACACAAAATCGAAGTCCCATGAAACCTACCAAGTCATGCATAGAAGAATCAACTTTCTTTAATTTCTTCAATTTCATTTCAACTTTCTTCCCATGAAAGAATCAACTTCGGAGAGTGATGAATGTGATGAACCAAGTCATGCCATCCTTGGAGTGGCGAAACCTACCAGCACTACCAAAGACCTCAGGTGGCGACAATCCAAAAAAAGATGGGTGAAGAGGAAGTCAAGGGAGGACCAGTGGTTCCGGAGTCGGTATTGAAGAAGCAGAAAAGGAATGAGGAATGGGCCTTGGCAAAGAAGCAGGAGCTCGAAGCTGCAAAGAAAAAAAGAGTTGAAAGCCTTAAGCTGATTTATTGCAGAGCTAAACTCTATGCAAAGGAGTATGATGAGCAGCAAAAAGAGCTTATTCGATTGAAGCGTGAGGCAAAACTTAAGGGAGGGACCCACAAGCTAAGCTCTTGTTCATTATCAGGATCCGTGGTATCAATGCGATGCACCCAAAGACTAGGAAGATTTTGCAGCTTTTGCTTTTGAGACAGATATTCAATGGTGTCTTTCTGAAAGTAAACAAAGCAACAGTGAATATGTTGCACAGAGTTGAGCCTTATGTGACCTACGGGTATCCGAATTTGAAGAGTGTCAAAGAATTGATTTACAAAAGGGGATATGGAAAACTCAACAAGCAGAGAATTGCTTTGACTGATAATTCCATCGTTGAACAGGCTTTGGGTAAGCAAGGAATCATTTGCATGGAAGATCTTACCCATGAGATTATGACTGTTGGACCCCACTTCAAGGAGGCAAACAATTTCTTATGGCCATTCAAGCTTAAGGCACCCCTGGGTGGTTTGAAGAAGAAGAGAAATCACTATGTTGAAGGAGGTGATGCTGGAAATGGTGAAGATTACATCAATGAGCCCCTGCATTTCCTTTCCTCTCTCTCCTCCCCCCTCCCCCCCCCCCCCCCCCCCCTTCTCCCAGGGCCCCGCCCCGCCCCCCGCGGGGGTTCTCTTAATCTGGCAGAGGGTCTTGAGCTAGCTTCCTTGAAGAGGCTTGATGGGAAAGAGAGGTGAAAAAAGAGAACTTAAGGAAGGTCTCTCTATACCTCACATGCTCTTGGATTCCATGGCTAAGGCTTACTTTGGCTGAAATGGTGAGGGTGGAGTAGGATAGGAGGTGAGTGTAAGATAGAACCTTAGGATGCTAGGGAAATTGTGGCATATAAGAAGGGTGGTGCTAGGGCGACCATTTTGAAGGGGCTTGTACCTTTAACCTTTTGTTTCCTTTTTATTTTATTTCAAGCAATGGGGCTTTTTGTTTGGGAGCATTCCACTCCTCTTCTACCTCTGATTATACTGATTTTTCTAAATAATGATCTCTAGAAGAATGAGAATAACTATTCTAACCAAGCTCTTGTGGGGTAATTTAACATTTTTATTGGAAAAATACAGATTCTACCCTCCAACTAAACAAGTGTTTTATGCTTCACACCTGAAACTATAAAAACTGATAAATTGCTCCATCAAATTACCAAAAAATGAAAAAATAACTCCCATCTAATTCTAACCAACGAGATGGATGAAAAATAAGTGATGTGGTACAATGTCGATAATCTTATTCTTGACAAGGGGTTTACATTTTAACTCTTTAGGGGTTTGAGGGTGTTATGTGTCGGTTTTAGTAGTTTAAGATTCAAAATGTAAAAAGCCTATTAAATGAAGGGTGAAAATTGTATTGCCCCTTTTTTTATTGTCATCTGGCAAATTCTTCGCACTTTCTCCTCGCACCAGTTTTGGTGTTGGTATTTCTAACAGAGTTGTGTAGGATAAGAGAGTGCATATTTAATCACAGAATTGTTGTTGATGACTATAAATAGGGTTTTGTTGGAGGTGTCTCCATACAAATAATTAATTGGGCAGTTGTGCATCCACTGCCATCCCTATAGGCTCATTAGATTCAAACAATTCCTATTTCAGTCTGCTTTAAGTTCTACAGAGTTATGCTAACCATACATCCTCACCAAAAAACAAAACTGAATTGGACTATAAAAGTCTCATCATTTCGTATTTATCTAAAATGACCCTCTCAAATTGCTCTGATTTTTTATCCCACCCAAGTTGGGATCAGTTTTGATTTGAAAATCCCTTCTTATGTTGTCACATAGCAAGCTAGAAGGCAAGGTAGCATTAATAACTGGAGCCGCAAGTGGCATTGGAAAGGCAACTGCAATCAAATTTATCAACAATGGTGCCAAAGTTGTTGTTGCTGATATCCAACACCAACTTGGCCAAGAAACTGCAGAAGAGCTTGGACCCTATGCTACTTTTGTTTCCTGTGATGTCACTAAAGAGTCAGACATATCAAATGCAGTTGATTTTACGATCTCTAAGCACAAGCAACTTGATATCATGCACTGCAATGCAGGGGTGCCCTGCAAAACTCCCCCCAGCATTGTAGAACTTGACCTGGAAATGTTCGATAAAGTCATGGATATCAACGTGCGGGGAATCATGGCCGGGATCAAGCATGCATCACGTGTCATGATCCCCCGGCAAACTGGCTCAATTCTTTGCACAGCTAGTATCACCGGACTAATGGGTGGGCTATCGCAGCACACATATTCTGTGTCCAAGTCTGCTGTCATAGGCATTGTTAAATCTGTGGCTGCAGAGCTATGCAAGTATGGAATCCGAGTCAATTGCATATCCCCATTTGCCATTCCAACTCCATTCACAATGGATGATATGAGACAGCTTTTTCCTGGTGTTGATGATCAACGGCTTGTGAAAATGGTTCATAATGCTGGTGTCTTTGAGGGTGCATATTGTGAACCCAGGGATGTCGCTAATGCTGCGCTCTATCTCGTGTCTGATGATGCCAAATATGTTAATGGGCATAATTTGGTGGTAGATGGAGGTTTTACTTCTTTTAAAAGTTTGTCTTTCCCTGCACCTGATGAACTTAAGTAAAAGCTGATATGAGACAGTATAATTTGGAAAGAGGAAAGAGCCACAAAACCAAGTTTTACGAGTTTGGATAATATGTTGTTAGCCCCAAAAGTTTCACATGGATGTGAAGTAACACCTTAGATGTTGTACTAGGCTCTATTGCTAATTCTAGAGAAGTCTAATTGCAATTTCAACTACTTCTGTCGGGTTGTAACACATATACCTAGTGTTCCCAAAGTCACGACAATTGATTTGGCACACGTATAATATTATGTCCTTGTTTGTTTTTATAGATGAGTTGAAATTAAAGTTAAAAGTTACATAAAATATTGTTAGAATATATTCTTTTAATATTATTTTTGTTTTGGGTTTTGAAAAAGTTGAATTGTTTATTTTATTTTTATTTTGGGATTTGAAAAAGTTAAATTGTTTGTATGGAGATTTGGAAAAATTGTGATGATGAAATGAGTTGAGATGAGTTGAGATGGTTTGTGAAAACAAACCAAGGGCTGAGAGATGCAATGGTTCTCCAATGATATCCAAACCCTGCTCCTCTACCTATCTAAAAAAATTTATAGAAGAAAATTAATCATGAACCCTAAAATTATTTGAAATAACTTCTTTAATACCCAAAAACCAGTTAATACTAGCAGTAGCATTGGATTGGCTATACATTATGTAAACTTTACCTAACATCAAACTTTTTGGCCTTTTGCCTATCTATTCAAAAACCAGTTAATACTAGCAGTAGCATTGGATTGGCTATACATTATGTAAACTTTACCTAACATCAAACTTTTTTGCCTTTTGCCTATCTATTCAAAACTTAATCCCACATCAGATTATCCCTCTAAACTCTTTATAATGATAGAATATTATTTCATTTTAACTTTTTATTATTTTTAAAAAATCTTTTGGTCATAATTTACACATCTAGTGTATTTTATTTCTTTTGAAACATAATTGTTATATAATTCATTCTAATTAAATTATTGTTTTTTACTTATATTTTCAGTGATTATTATTTGCAAGTGAGAATGTAACGGTAAATATCTAAAATTCTAAGAAGTTTGTTAATTTAATATTGTACAAACTTTTCTTGTAAGTTGTAAGTTGTACTGTTCAACAGGGGGGAAATAAGAGTAAAAATTAAGATTGCCTTTTACAGTTGAAGTCAATTGCTGTAACTAAAAGCTACGATAAGTTCATTTTGGCTAATACAGTGCAAGTCAATATTGATTTCCATTAGCCATTTGGAATGACAGTGGTCTTATATGAAAAAAGTAAAAATTAGAGTGGATCCCAATTTTGGGATTTTGTGAAAGTGGCAGACCTATAGAAAGTATTTAAGAAATTTTCTAAGATAGTTTTTATTGGAGTTTGAAAAAGGTGGAGGGTCTATTGAAAATGTTGGGTTAATTACAAAATCAGTTCTAGAGTTTTCATAATTTTTTTAAAAAAATCTGAAACTTTAATTTTTTGCATGTGTCATAAATAAGTTTTGAAAAATAGAAATGATATTTGTAGTTAGAGAGTGCGTAAGTGTTGCACACTTCTTTTGAAAAAAATGTGTAAATATAAAATCAACATGAAAAGATTAATTTTTTTAATTATGAACTCCACATTTTTTCAAAAGGAGTGTGCATCGCTTGCATAACCCAATATTGTATCTAACATTACTTGATCCCCCACAATGAGGCTAGATGTTCTGATGTTCATGGTTTTTGTACGTGTTTCATAAAGTGACTCGTATGAAATGTGGAGGCTGAGTTGGTGATCTGCTTAGGTTCACAGAAAATGTATGGATCAAGCTGTAGGGGCATGTCATATGCATGTACATTTGTGATCATTCCACACTCGGACTCTACTAAACGTTGAACGGGGGAATCCCTTCTTGTTCTCAGCAAAGAAAATTAAAAGGGGGATAATCCTTCTTGCACTAGGACGAGAGAACTTTCAAGGAACATGACTGAACCTCTTTGAAGCAATTGTTGCTCAGTAAAAGTGACACAGAAATCTTGGACCACCTTGCTAACTCAACCAAACACATAGCTAAACTCAACTAAGCACATACCCATCTATAATCTTATGAGCCTCGTACTAGCATTCTATTTTACAAAAGAGGCCCCCCCGCGGGGCGGGGGGGAGGAGGAGGGGAGGAGAGGCTCTTGGGATTGACAAGCCGGTCTAAGTGTAGTATAACCTTATACATACCATAAAAGCTGAGGTATTCATAGATTTATTACTTTGGTACCGAAGATGAAACTGAAGGAATTTACATTAACCAATTTGATCTTGGCATGTTGGTGTATATGAATCAGAATTGTTCCAGAACCAGCTTGCGCATGAAATCCTCTGGAGCTGCAAAGCAGTACAACCGAAGTGTTACCAACTACCAAGTTTCCTGCCGTTAGAGGAGATTTGAACCAATGATATATTGCTCAAATATAGCATTTAAGTATGATAGAGTGATTGCTCGTCTTTGGAGGAAGATTGGTACCTAAGCCACCAGTGAACAGTCTGAATTGCCCAAGGGCCTGCCTGATAAACATCTCAACTCCACTCACCACAGTGGCCCCTATCTCTGCAGCCTCTTGCAAGAGCCGTGTATTTCTAGGCGTATAAACCGCATCAAAAACTAGTCCATATGCTCTCAGGGCATCCTAAACAAGCATGAAATGCGATCAATCTATTGATCAGTATGTGGTACTTTGAGCAATATGTGCTCTTTCATGTATAAGGAGAGAGACAGAACCTTTGAAACAGGAGTTTGATCTGAATTAGGTTCCATTCCTATCGCAGAAGCATTGGCAAGGATCATGTCCTTCTCTGGGCTGAATCTTTCTAGACATTCATATGGCAAAGCTTCTCCTGAAACCGCATCTGCAAGAGCCTTTGCTCTTTCTTTTCACAAAAGAATGTCATGGTTAGAGAGGATAAAGCTGTATACTTTTCTTTAATGTTATGGTAAAGAGAACATATGGCCTATTACCATAATTCCTGTTGAATATGACAACCCTAGCTCCTCTACTTTTAGCTCCAAATGCAAGTGCTCTTCCTGCACCCCCTGCTCCAACCACAACAAAAGTTTTCCCAGCTATAGGAGAAGTATTTGATGCTTCCCCGTTGAGAAATCGTCTATCTGCTCACACAAATGAGAAATTAATAATTTTACCCAGACTATCACCTGATTGATCAATCTATAATGTTACCTACACTATCATTATACATGGTCTTCCATCAAGGAATCATCCTTTTCAGATTGCTTGTAGTTCTGTTTAAGAAAATCTTCATATTAATAATGGTATTGGAAACAACATAAGTATAGCTCATGGACCATTCTATGCATAATTCAATAAAGTAAACTAGTATGAAACTTTGAGAGATTCCATCAGAAAGAAAGTAAGTACTTTAATCTCCCGAGAACAATACCCATTTCAGCCAGTAGGCTCTCTCAACACCACCTTGAAAATAGAAAAACCACCAAATCATGTTCTTAGCCACAGTACTTAACCAGGTTTTAGGGTATGGTAGATTAGAAAGGCGGATGGAGGCATACAGCCAGATTCCAAATACTTAACAAAGTCAAACTTGGTATTTTAGTACCTCTTAGTGCATCCTCAATTGCAGTGATAGAAGCCTCACAATCTGTATTATAACCAATCAGCTTCCCATCAATAGGCCTTCTTACTATAGTGTTTACAGCTCCTATGGACTGATTGAGAAAGCACAGCACAATTTAGAAGATATTGTAAACACGATCCCACAATTAACACAGCAAGTGAAACAAAGTAGTGTGCCTTAGAACTGAAATTATCAAATTTGATAATTGATGTCTAGTATCTAAGTCTCATGGATGTTTGTAAATGTCAAACTGATGGATTTGAGCAAATCGCAATTACTGAGCTGAGGCCTATATATCTTCTACACCTTCATACCAGGACTTGTACCAGATTCCTCAGCTCAGGATGGAATTTGGCTTCATAAGATTATAGAGAGCAGGTAACAGTACAACACCGGATAATAATGAGTTCATTAAACATAACCTCAATTTGTCTGAGTGGGGATTATACCCAAAAGAAAACCGACCCAACCAAGAACCAAGCTGGAATACATAGTTTGACCCCTGATGTGTCATCCAACACGACTTTTCCAAGCAAACCATGAGGGAGTGTGTGCTTAATTAGCTAACTTTTGGCAGTTTCTTTTCTTGTTCCCGTAGTAATTTGTTTACCAAAAGAGAGAAACTAATTAGTCAACATTAATTTTAGTTTAGAAGAAAACGCAACCCGCATTACCAAGTCTACAGACCTTAGCCAATGGATGTACTTCATCACAGCATCGAACTGCTGCTTCCTTGTGTGGGATTCCAACACTACAATTTTTGTCAAATAGAGGGAAAAACATTCATATGAGAACAAAGAATCGAGAGCACTACAATTTATACATACTGAACTGTGCAAATTCTTTTTAAGTTACTGACCTGTGCAAAAATGTGGAGCACTACATTGAAAAAGCAAATGCCTAATAAGCTACATTGGATTCTGACAACCAACGAACTAAATTGCGAAAACTGAACCCTGTTATGGATTGTGAACAGAAGGTTTGGGTAATAATAGAAGTATCTAACAACCTAGGTGGTAAAATTATCAAGAAGTTTAGAAAAGGAACCAAGTTGAAAAGACATAAACCTAGCTCGACAAGCTCCTCTGTCTTCTATCATAAGCATACCTGAAACCTGCAAAGTCGGTGCCCGTATAGGTTTGAAAGAAGTCCTTGATATCATCGACGAGCATGGGCACGTAAATTCCATTATATCCAGTGTGTCTAAATGCGGGGTTGTGCAGAATAGGACCCTTGCTATGGCCTACCGGGTTTGAAATGAGACCAAAAACTTTCGTATCTGCGTTCAGGTGTTCAAGCTTATAAATGTGTTTAATGCTGAGTATAGTTGGCAACCCAGGTATTGATTTGCATTCCAGAGATCCATAGACTAGAAAACCACCAAACTTAGGACCCAATAGTTGGCTTATCAGACCTCTACTGCCCGCTGCAATAACAATTAATGGAACCTAGATAGACATAACAGCAAAATGTTAAATGCCTTATGTAGTTTAAACAAATAGATTAAATGAAATCAAAATACTCCACAAAGGAAAGGAGAAAGAAGAATACAAGCTTTGTTCTGCACCAGAGAAGCTATTCATTTTTCGAAAACAAAGGAAACACTAGAGAAGTTTAGAGTTTGTGGCGTGATAATGAAAGACATGCATAAACATCATATATATGAATCATCCTGATGAATTTTCGGAAAATACCTGGCAGTGAGTGAGCATCTGAAAAACCGGTGCTAGATCAGTGATATAATCCACGTCAATTACAAGCTTGATAACATCTGCCCCAGTAGATTGCATGCATGCAATCAGATGACCCAGTTTCTCTGTCGAAGGTTTCCCGCCGTTGACATAACTTGATACAATTATTCTGCTGTTCACACGCCCGTACAAGCACTCAGCCATGCCAGTAATATCCGATGCTACCTGCAGCAAAGTTCCATTTCAGCTACGTTAATGGACACAGCAACACGGCTACAAAGCAGATGTACGTGTATATCACAATTACGTGCACATATATATAATAATCAGCAAACAGCTTCATTGTCAAACTTTGCCTTTATCCCAGAAAATTGGAGAAATTTTCGTAACATGCTGATCAGAATCCAATAATATGCTAAATGTAAAGGAAAATGCATGATATTGCGAGAGCTGTACACTAAAGTTGAGAATCGCTTGGTATACACAAAAATTTTATAAAAGTAAACTTATAAACTAACATGAATTGACGCAAGACATCACATCCTAAAATCTTTTTATTGTAAAGTATATCTAACATCTCACATATAAAGCTACGTGAATTTACTTTTGTAAGATTTGTATATAGATCTTATGATGACAGTTACCAAAGGAGAAGTGGAAAAATGAACAAGTGAGGATGTACCTCATAGTCCATTTCAACGAATTCAACATCTACTTCAAGAGCCAATCTCAGTACTTGCAAGCAGAGAAACTTGTTGTCTCCTTTGCCTGAGGTCCTCGACGATTTGAGCCTGTGAAATGGCAATTTCAGTAAGTATTGGAGATTACTAGATGGATCTAATTTCTCTCTTATTATTTATTATAAATGGTCGCGTAAAAGCAGGGGAAAAAAATGTTAGATTTTAATAATATTTATAACTTGATTATAAAGTATTTTGGAAGTGTTGGCATTTTCAATTGCTAGTATCCTTGGAAGAGATTAGAATCGAGTCCAAGGGGGTGTGAAGCTAGGGAGCAGATTGATGTAGGATTATTCATTTTCATGAACTGATAACATTTGAGATTACGGAGGATTATACATGAAAAATCCTTTTTTTGCTCTCTTTTTCCCTCCTATTCTCTCTTATCCTTAAATAAGCAGTGTAATACAGTAACAAGCAACCCAATTGGGAATACAAAACAATCTATGTGTAGTTACGTTTGTTCATTCTTTGTGCATTTCGCTAATATGATTCGTTTTATTACTTTTTTTTAATATAAAATAATTGATTTGACCAATTACATTAGTGGAGTATGCAAGTAGTACACATAAATGACTTTATCTAACAGAACTCATTGAAATAATCCTATTGGATAGATCAATAAGATGAAATTCAGATATTTATGGAAATTTGGATTCCCATTGCAGCCTTTCATTTCAAGGCTAGGGAATGTGGCATTGATCTTTAGTCAATGGTCTTTTTAACTTTTATATCAACTTGTTTGTGTTTGTTTTTGGGATTTGTTTTTGGGATGCTGGTTTTCGTTCAACATATTTTTGATCAAGAAATTTTATATGAATAAATTTATATATTTTATCTTCATTTATCAATGGGACTGCACACTCAGTCCCCTACTCAGTACTACAAATAAAATTTCTTTTTTTAATTTTCTTAGTTGAAATAAAAACATAAGAAATATTCCGAAACCTTATAAAATCCAAAGATAAAACATATATAGATATTTTGGGGAAAACAAATCATTTATCAGGATTCATTGGAATAAACCAAACAAGCACTTTGAGTGGCAGGTAGGATGAGTTTGGTGGTGGTGATGAATGACAAAGAAATTAGAATTCCCCTTCCATTTTGGTTTGTCGGTCCAATATTTCATCACTTTGAGAATCATCTTCCTGTTAGTTTAGCACTCTATATTAATTGGTAATAGAGAAGTTGTTAACTGGCAATAAGTTTATCATTTTTTTAAATAAATAAATAGACATTAAATATATAGAAAAATATTCTCGTTATAAAGGAAGTATACAAAATTATATACAGCCGGATAACCAACAAAACTACCCATCACATGACGTTTTATATATTCTCGTTATTTGAGGAATATTTGCTTCTTAAGGATATCTTATAAAAATAAGGTTATGAATTGATGTATGTTTTATAATTATTTGAGGAATATTTCTTCGGAAAGATATCTTATAAAAATAAGGTTATGAATTGATGTATGTTTTGTTACGCTACATCATGTTGTAAAAGTCTTTTTACAGTAAAGTAAATATAATATTCAAGATTTCATTTAGGTGATTAGGATTAGTTTAGATAGTGAGATGAGATGAAATGATTTTAGATGAGAAAAATTAAATTATTTATTATATTTTATGTAAAAATTTAAAAAAATTATAATAATAAGAAGAGATAAAATAATAAACTAAATCTAATATGTAATATTTAATGATATAAAAAATATAAAAACAAAAAGGAAGAGGGGAATGGTAGGGAATATACTACACAGATACGGACAGAATTAAGGACGAGTAGTAGTAGTGATAGAATGGAAGTAATAGGATACCTGTAAGAGACAATAGCAGGGAGAGTTCTGCGTTGAATGAGCTTCTTAACCTCAGAAATGTGGGAGAATGACATAGAATCGACACAAAGCTCCACAAGATCTGCTCCTTCTGCCTTGGCTATCTCCATAGAACCCACCATTTCTTCCTCAGTTTCACATTCCAGCGGTGTGCAGACTAGGATGTTGTTCGTGAATGCCATTTCTCCGAGCGTGAGAGAGAGAGAGAGAGAGAGAGAGAGAGAGAGAGAGAGAGAGAGGAGGGCTGAGTTTTTCAGTAGCAACCTGCAGTCACCATTGTTCATGGCCCGTGACTTATAGCAACGATGTCGCTGTAGCAGAGAACAGTACCGAGAGCGACTGAATTTATGAATCATCGTCGTCTACTGGTTCGCTAGTCTAGAAACGGGTTAGAGAGAGAGAGAGAGAGAGAGTTCCAGCAAGAACAGGCCACGTGTTGAGAAATGTACTTAACATCACTGACAGAATCCTGAAATCTGAAATAAAATAAATTAAATAAAAATTAAATAAAATATTATTAAAATATTAAATTTTAATAATATTATTATTTTAATATTTAAAAAAATTAAATTATTTATTATATTTTATATAAAAATTTAAAAAAATTATAATAATTAAATGAGATGAGTTAAAATGATTTTTATATTCAAATCAGGTTAAAAGATAAGTATTATAGTCATAAAATTTTTTATAAATATAAATTTATAAATTGAGATTATGATTTGATACGATACGTTAGATTTATTTTATAATAAAAATAATTTTATAATTTAATATATTGCATTAAACTATAGGTTAATTCATAAATTTAATTGCAGGGGAAATCTTTATCGCTAAACATTTCTTTCTTAAAATAGTAGGCTACAATTCATAATAAAATACTATTCATAAAATTCTTTTTAACTATTCATTTGTATAAATGAAAATAAGTAATATTTTATGGTGGAGTTATATACCCAATCATTCGGTACGTCACCCCAGCCTTAATTGGAGACTCGAGGGTCCCAACTGCGGGGGACGAGTTGCGAGGAGGTTGGTTACCCTACCACTATATAGGGCATGGAGCATCCCTATCATCACATTACTTGAATACAAGAATATAAATCTAACAAGACCTACATTGTAATGTTTTTACTCGATAGGGAATTGGAAAATAAATCAATAAAAGTCATTTGATTGCATATTTAAAAACCAAACGAGCATCTATTTCCAATTATTGAAGATTGATCGAACTTGGTGAGACTAAGGTCTTGTTTGGGGAGCTTATCTCATTTTCCTTTTAAACATTACTTAAATATAAATATTTTTTTATTTTTAATTTTTTTTATCTAATCAGTACCTAATTATTATAATTTTTTCAAACAAAACATAAAAAATAATTCAATTTTTTTAAAATTAAAAAACAAAAATTATATTAAAAAACATATTCAAAAAATATTTTATTATAATGTTTTTATTAAAATTTTTTTTATTTTTTAAAATTTAATAAAATATTTGAAATCAATTATTTTATTATTATTTACAAATAATTTTATTATTAATAATAAATTTTTCTTATCATCTCATTTTTTAAAGAAGACCTAAAAAGTATAAAACAAAACAGCTCTTGAAAATCCATTATTGAAAATCCATTATTTAGCATGTGGTGCTCGTTTTTTTAAAAAAAAGTAATTTTTTTAAAAAAAGTAGAATAAAATGTGGTGAATGAACTTTCTTTTCTTTTCTACACCAGCCCGGCAGCTCCACTGCCTCGTGGCTAGCTACCACTCCCATTTTCTTTCCGCATCTCTCTCTCTCTCTAATTATTATGGGTTTAGCTGGCACTGCACTTTCTGGGGAGACACCATGAATTACTGTGGCGATAAATGTGTTTCTCTAGTTACCAACCCAACTCGTATCATTAATCCAATAATTCCAGGGCAAATTTGGTTGGTTGGTTGGACCACATCAAGATTTGATTGCATGCGTACGTACAGAATGCATTTATTTTTCCGGGCTCACTAGGATAAAAACTTGGATTCCAATTGGTTCATATTCTCGAATATCTATAATGATTTATAAATATGAGCTGTAACTTCGTTCGGCAAATAATATGAATTAATTCATAAAATGCATTAGCGAGCCCAGCGGCCGGCGTAGACCCATCCAATAATTAATGATATGACTGTATAAGGAAAAGAAAATGTGCAGTTTTTACAATAAATTTATCCTTTAAAAAAAAATTATTTATTTACTATCAATTATTTTCAATAAAATAATTATTTTTAGTTAAAATAAATATATTTTTATCATAATTAATACATTTCATTGCAAAAAATTAATCATAATTTTTATTTTTATTTATTTATTTATTTTGTGTAGTGCGTGGAACAATTGTCCCTAGCCATCCCTACTTCACCATGTGTTTTTCTTTTATTTATTAGATTGTAACCAGGAAAAAAGGTGGGACGCAGCACGTTCTGAATGTCTCGAACCTGGATGCCCTACAAATCTTACAAAATCGAATGGGCGACTATCTTGACATAAATAGGTGCTAGCTGGTGCAACACCTCTCATGCCAATGTCACTGTCACTGTCAATGTTTGCCCCCCGCTATTTGTGGGTATAACTGTTATTCCATTCTAAGTACAGTATTTATTATACTAGTAACGTTAGATATAATTATGTAGGGCGTAAATTTTATATAATTATTTTAAAAAAAAAATTAAAATTTTATTAAAAAATTATTATTATTTATGTAGATTCTATATTTATTTATTTTTTTAAAAGTAATTATATAGCATTTGAATAATCACGATTATAATTATCAATTTTCTTATTTTAGAGCCAAGTAAAAATTCGTAAATTTTATTTTGAATATGACTCCATTCTGGCTCTATTTTGATTCCGACAAAATGAAATTGAAGTCAGTTTTTTTTTTTTATATAAATATATTTTAGATTTTTCAGTCAAGTCAGAATGTTTATTCAATGTATTGTAGATATCATCTACATGCAATTCATAAATCATGCTATTTTAATCAATTACCAAGGTGGTAGTGGTACTAGTATTCACAATCATGCTATTTTGAATATGACTCCGGGTTTGTTGGTTGGTCCTCTCCTACGAAAGGGTGAGGTTTTTGTCTTTGCTTAGAGCAAAGGGCGAGAATTCACGTTAACAGACCAAGAGAAACAATGAGTCACAATGACAAAAGAAGAGCTTCAA
This sequence comes from Carya illinoinensis, assembly GCF_018687715.1. Lineage (NCBI taxonomy): Eukaryota > Viridiplantae > Streptophyta > Magnoliopsida > Fagales > Juglandaceae > Carya > Carya illinoinensis. Next base: position 27,881,104 of record NC_056758.1, read on the forward strand.
TGTGCAGTTAGTGCAAAGAAATTCTGCTTAATGTTACTATTGGTATCTGAACGAATAGTTAACAAGGAGGCTTTTCGCACCATGATGTCCAAGGTATGGGGACCGGAGGGATGGGTTCAGTTCAAAGATATGGGAAACAACCGTTTTTTGGTGGAGTTCCAACGTGAACAAGACAAAGCCAGGGTTCTATAGGGGAAATCATGGACATTCGACAGGTACCTGGTCTGTATGGAAGACATGGACTGGTTGATTTCCCCAAACGAAATAAACTTTGTTTATGAATCTTTCTGGATTCAGATCTTTAACATGCCACTAGGGAGTATGACCTCGGCTATAGGCAACTTGGTTGGTAAGGGCCTGGGAGAGATAATAGAGATTGACACCGATAGTTCAGGATGTGCATGGGGCCAATTCCTATGCATGAAGGTTAAGATAAACATCACCAATCCCCTGATCCGAGGTAGGCTCCTAAACTTCAACGACAAACTCCTATGGCTTCCAGTAAAATATGAGCGCCTTCTATCCTTTTGTTTCCATTGTGGTACCATAAATCATAAGGAAGGTGGACGCACCAAAGCCAAACGAGGCAACTTAGAGACCTACAAGCCAGAATATGGGCCTTGGCTTCGAGCCACCCCCCCAAAACTTGGTAGCCTCTCACCCAAGAGATTTGAGGGTGGTGATAGGAGTGGAACAGACCAACCATGGCGGAAGGAGGGTCTTGTCGAAGGGGAAGCAGTTGGTAGGATAGAGTTGAGGCCTGACTTGTCAGGCTTTTCCCTTAATCAAGCTGCAAATGGGGAGGATAACAAGGAGAACTGCCCCATAAGGAAAGTTGACTTACCTAACCAAAAGCCTAGGCTAGGCTAGAAAGAGTATGGGCAGAAAGTTGATTTACCACAGAGGGAAGACCTACCTACTACCATAACACAAAATGAGGTACCTCCCAACCCCACCAGCCTGCCCACCACTGTGTTTCAAGGCTTCAACAAAGGCAGCTCTATACTCGCTGGAAAAGACAAGTCAAAGAGGACCCAACTAAACAAGGCCCAACGTGGCAGTACCCTTCTGGGTGACCTAGGCTCATCACTAGGACTGTTCATCCGGGTTCCAACCCAGAAACCCGGGTACACCCGGATCGCAACCCGGGTCTCAAATCTGGGCCAGAACCCGGACCGGGTTAAGCCGGGTCAGATCCGGTCCGGAACCCGGATGTATCCGGATTTTGAAAAAATCGGATTCTGGGTTTCGGATTGAACCCGGTTTTTTTTTTTTGTCCTGTTAGCAAATTGCAAGCACAACAGAGCCATAATCTTCACTCTTCAGTGCCAACATTTTTTTTTTTACTCGAATGTAAACATCTTTGAAAAATGCGTGAAGCAGTGCTGCCACAATAATGACATTATACGAACTTCTGCAATTGTTCCTGTAGCTTTTGTGGATAAACATAAGGGGGTGATCAACATTTGAGTTAACCATCTTTACCAGAGAGAAGCATTTCTAAATTGCATTATCTGTTTGGATGCTTCCACTGTTAAATTGGTAAGTTAAATCATACTCTCCCCATCACCTATAAGTACATAGAGGTTAAAGGGGTAAATTTTAAACCCCCCTTCCCACAAAAAAAAAAAAAAAAAAAAAAAAAAAAGAAAAAGAAAAAAATGGATCTAAAACTATCAGCTATTAGCTCAAATCAAGTAACTCAAATTAAGCCAAAAACCTGTGCTACTTGCTTACTCCTTACAATCATAAACTACCAAAAAATACAAGAAAGAAAAGGTCAATGCCACCATTGGCCCACAAAACTGCTGCTATTGGCGCTTCGCAGATAGTGTAAGCTCACTCTTTTTTCTGGGTTGTCTTGCACCCAGAGCAGGGGAAGTACTAAATCCCATCTAACCTCTCAACATGAGAACATGAGCTTCTTTTTCATCAACATGCTTTTCCTTTCTTAGTACTTAATTCGACTAACAGATAAGACTTCAAGTCTCTGCAATCACATATACAGAATACATTATATCACCAACCATACCAAAAAAGGAAAAAAAAAAAAAAAACTAAAAATTACCCCTTTAAAGTCAACGCCATCACCACATTAGTGTTAATTGGCCAATGAACAAAATTTGCACACGTATTTTACTAATTTGTCCATACCCTAGCATCACACAAATACTCCACATATATATATTTTTTAAATGAGTGATGTTTGCAAAAGGTCAAACCCATTCCAAAAAATCTTATGTCTCCATGGCTCACTTGATTTTGCATGACCCCAATCAAAATTTCTTACAACTCAATATTAACCAACTTCAGTGGATGCATACTCAATATTAACCAACTCAATATATGCTGGCATGGGAAGTGAAAAGTGAGCAAGTATATTCCTGCAATGTAATGGTTTCTCCCTAAAGTTTTCATCTTTCATGCTTAGAAACCCAAGAAATTATCCCAAAATCAATAATCTGAAATACTTGCTAAACCCAGATTGGGAAAAAAAAAAACAATTATAATATTAAGTGAGCATAAGTTTTCATGCATGGGTCATCAATAATCTGAACTACTTATTAACCCAGATTCAAAATCACACAAATATTTAGAAAAAAGAAAATGCAGATCTGAACTAAGAAAAAAGATTTCCTTCAGATGACTCGAGACACAGATATGTTCAGATCTAAAAAAAAAATTGTTTGTTCCTGAGTGGAAAAACAGAGAGGACATCTAAAATTGTTCAGATATAAGGAAAAACAGAGGCAACATTTTGACTCCGATCTGTACCCAAAAAATAAAAAATAAAAACTGTTCGAAATTTTTAGACAGATATCTGTAGGAAATTTCGACTCAGAAAGCAAAACACTTAGACAAAAATACCCATGTAAAACAGAAACCAAAATGACTCAGATCTAAACAAAATCTCTAATTCCTGTGTACTTTCTATAAAAATGTAATGATACTATAAAATTTCCTGTGTACTTTCTAGTTCATTTGTTATAATTAGGTATGTTCTTGTATATACTTTTTGTGTACGAGGGCAACCTTTTCATTATGTTTCAACAAACTTTACTTTTACCAATTAAAAACGTAATACCATAAAACTTTTACTAATGTTTCGAGACAAAGGTAGCAAAATGCTGCCACAGCTAGCCCTGCAAACGATGAACCATGTAAAGATGCTAAAGTTATATATTGAAAATCTGATCCTGATTTCATTTTCTAAGTGATGATACAAAAACAAACCTAGAACACCTCCAGCAAATACATCTTGCCAATGGTGCCAATTGTGACGCCTCCAAATTCCGTTTGAGATCGGACAGACATTTGAAGTGTCGAGACATGCAACGCAAGGTTACCTGCCCCCGTTCATGACATATAAGATGCAATATTCCTAACATGCATCTAACAATATGTAATATTCGCAGCGGATAAATTTTTTCTTTAGCAATACTATGCACCAAATTGAAAATATCACAAATGCTTAAAACATACTTCATACATAAAAATTCATTGAACAACTAGGATCACAACACTAGTCCAAAATGGTTATGATCCAAAAAGTACTAGATATGCAACTCAATCGTACAAGTAGTAATTTACGTTAATTACTATATTAACATTTATGTCGCACCGTCGCTTAGTCAACTGTGTCCAGTTGATCAGCTCCTGATTCTCCTTCAGGTCCTGTAACAAGATCTACCATTCGGGAGGAATGGTAGTTGGGACTACCAAAGTGAGATTTGATTACAAATCTCAGCAAGTTAACAAAAAACTTCCACACAAGCTAATAATGCATGGATGACAGTAAAAGCATAAATGCATAATCAAATTTATAAATAATTAAAGTATAACTTGGCGTACAACATATCATAATTGACATAACTTAAATTGAAACATGAACTGAACTTGACTTGACATGAACTTGATCTGAAACTTGACTTAGCATGAACTTGCTTTGAAACTTGAATTAACATGAAAAATACATACTCCACAGTTGTTGTGGCCCCATGTATTCTACGTGTAAATACATACTCCACAGTTGTTGTGGCCCCATGTATTCTACACAAACTTGACTTAACATGAAAAATACATACTCCACAGTTGTTGTGGCCCCATGTATTCTACGGAAACTTATTCTTTAACTGCTTAAATATATACTCCACAGTTTTTGTGGCCCCATGTATTCTACTTGTCACAATTGCTGTGTCTCACGTAGTGTATGCGCCACAATTGCTGTGACCCCATACATAAGTAATCAAGATGAAACGTGACTGGAATACGAAATGACTGAAGCCCTGACGTAACATAACGTGACTTGAACATAACTTGAAATACATGACCAACTTGAGATAGAAACATTTCGTAACATGGCATAACATATAATAGACAACATATTTAACATGACATACTTGCAACAGTGAATATTACATGACTTGACATACATGTAATAGATGACATACTTAGCATGACGTACTTGTAAGGTACAGTAATACATGACAGAATATATTATGTAATAGATAAAAATTGATGACAAAATAAATTCTATATAATAGACAATTACGTGATAACTTGGCATGGCATGACATATATGATAACACACATACATACACTGCAGTTCCTTTACTTAGCATACATACACAATAGACTGCTAGTAAGTTAAAAACTAACTTACCTCAATCTCCGTGTTTCTTATAAAACTTCAAGTGCGACCACGAGGAACTGTAATTAGTGATTCTAAAAGTTAGAACTAAATCACTAATAATTTGAAATATGGAAAATACTAACTTAAAGAGCAAAATTTTCATTTTACTCTCTACATTTGGGAAAATGACCGTTTTACCCATAACTTAAGGATTTTGCATACTAATTCCAAAAGTTTCCAAAATTTACATTCCTCATGTAAATTTTGTCCTAAACTTAAATATCAACTCAGAAAAATTTAAAACAAAACACAACTATGAAGAACACACTATGGCTGAAACATCCATAGGCCATTTCCCTTGATTTTTGTTGCAATTCCTTCCAACTTCAAAACTCATGCTTAAACCAAAATTTTGCAACAAACATCTTCCAATCCTAAATTCAAAACCATACTTAAAACATCCATTTAGAAAAAGCTAATAATTAACACCAAACTTTTTTGTAAAAAGATCCAAGCACTTGAATCACAAGTTTTGACCTTAAATCAAAACATCTCCAAGAATTTCAAAAATCAAATCTTACTTCTAACATATTCACAATATCATCCTAACATCAACCATGCTTTAAATCATCAAACTAAAGTCACCAAAATCACAAAATAACATTTGGAGTTTTTGGTTTTACACTTAGTCCAAAAACAGAAACTTTTTCCTCAACTAGTTTTGATAAATCTCTTGATCTACGACTTATAAATATATGATCTTCAAACCAAACCATCACATGATTTAAAAAGATGTCCTAAAACATATATAAGCTTCTAATTCAATATCACATGGTTAGAAATTAACCAAAACATAAATTTAGCCAAGAATATCCACACTTTGGCTTATTTGAATATCTCTTTGCATACAATTTCATATCTTTGAAACTAACATCAAATATCTTCAAAATAATAATATAACATGTATATAAGATACTTAGGATCCTCCAATAAAATTATTAAAGTCATTAGAATAGGTTTAGACCACCAAAGAGTTAAACTTTCTCAAAACAGAAACTGTTTTTCTTCTTCCAATTTCTAAGTTTCTAAATCTAAGAAAATATTTCATCAAAACCTTTAATCATGCAAAAATCCTCAACCAATAGTCACATATACATGTTAACAATACTCCATAAAAATTTCGGACCAATATCTATCCATTAGCTTGGTCAAAAACTCCAAACTATAACATATTCTCCAATTTATCTCCCAGAATGAACTTTCTATAGTTTACACAATATTTGACTGATCAAATGATCTTCAAATGGGGCAAATAAGATATCCATGTAAACTAGACTCAAAAAGGAACAACTTATATGAAGGAAACTTTATGATAAAACACTTTCAAAAGCTTCAAAATGGGTGTGCAAAAGACCTCCTAAAAGCTGTCCGAGAGAGAGTGTTTGATATTCTTTCAATGGAAAGTGTAAATGAAGATAATTTCGTGGGGAGAGGTGGCTGGAGATACTTATGGATGAGATATGGAAGAGATGAGGCTGGAGTTGAGAGTTGAGTGTAGTTTTCTCCTACCCAAAATATCTATAAAAGATTATCTCATAATATTCTATCCAATAGTATTTACAAAAAAAACAACTTAAGATATTTTTATCTAATAATATCTATAAAAATCAATTCAAAATATTTTTACCCAATAATATTCATGAAAATTACCTCAAGATATTTCTTTTTATCCAATAATATCTACAGTTTTGAACAGACGTTTTGTCCGAAAATATGAAAAAATGTTATTGCGCCATAAGACTTTAAATAACCCTCCAAGTCTAATGGCACAAACCATAATACATTTTGACACTTCTAACTATCTCCAATAATCAAAAACACACTTCTGATACCATAGTAAATAATAACACTAACTATGTAGTTAGACAAAAACTTATACGATTAATGGATTCGTGAAAACTTATGGGGTTTTCACGAGATTCCTAAAGTTAATAGAAATTTCACAATTGAATTTCTAGCGGGCTGTTACACCAATAGTCATTTAAAAAGCAATAAAGAACAAGAACCAAACGATAAAAAAAAAAACAAAACCCACTAAGGTAGAAAAAGAGAAATCCCCAAAAAAAATCTTAAAACTCTCATTCGGCAAATCACAAAATCTATCCAAGCACAGAGAGACACAGTTCACCAAATCACTAGATCTATCATATTTAAATTCATTGTTCACAGATCGGGAGAGAGACTTACCGAGAGGGAGAGAGAGAGGGTTTTTCTGCATCGGCACTAGATTGAAGACTCTCAGATCGCGGGATCCCAAGCTCAAGCTCGACGACAGAGAGATCGTGGTCACTGGTGGGGGAGTTGGGGAGTGAAGAACGAAGGAGATTAAGAGGGCGGCTAGGGTTTCGTGTGTTAGAGAGAGAGAGAGAGAGAGAGAGAGAGAGAGAGAGAGAGAGAGAGAGAGAGAGAGAGAGAGAGAGAGAGAGAGAGGACTTGGGAAGTTGGGAGACCGGGTCACGGGAGACGAGGCTTTACGGTTTTTTGAAGCTTTTATACAAACCCGGTTAACCGGGTTCTAAAACGGAACCCGGGTTTCATACCCGGGTCTGGTCCGGATGTATCCAATTTTGCAAATGCGGAGTCCGACCCGGATTTCATCCGGGCCGAAAACCGCAACCGGAAATCCAGTTTTCCGGGTTTCGGGCCGAGTCGGATAAAAACCAGCCCGGATGAACAATCCTACTCATCACTAGCATCTTAGGTAAACTCCCTTAACCAATTTCTGGATTCACTGATAAAACAACTTGCAGCCCCTAAGAATCACAAGTGGAAGAGAAGAGCTCGTGAACAACTACTGCAATTAAGGGATGAAGACTCCACCATGGAATATGCTGATACAAAGTCAAAAAGAATGATTGAAGGTCTCTCATCCAACTTAGGCCCTACCAAGAAACAAAAACAAGAGAAGTGGCAAGAAGGAAATGTCAATCAAGAACAAATGGTGGTGGTTGTTAGGTAGCACCACCTACAAAAATGATATGCTTAAGTTAGAACTACCAAGGGCTTGAGAACCATTGGACAGTTCGAGAGCTTCACCTCTTGGTGAAATCAAAGTTCCCTAGTCTCATTTTCTTAATTGAGACTAAATGTAATAGGACCAAAGTTGAAGCAATAAAAAGGAAAATAGATATGCCTAACAGTTTTGTTGTGGACAGTAAAAAAGCTAGTGGAGGCCTAGCCTTCATATGGAATGACTCTATAAAGGTGGAATTAATCAATTATTCCCAATACCACATATCGCTTAGTATCGAGCAAGAGTCAGGAAACTTAAGCTGGACTATCACTTTTCTATGGAAACCAGTGACTGAGAAGAGAAAATCAAGCTGGCCCTCTTGAGACATTTACAACCATCAGAGGGCCATCCATGGCTTTGCTTAGGTGATTTCAATGAGGTTTTACACCATGGAGAGAAGGTTGGGGGTAGATCTAGGCCCCTTGTGCAGATGGAAGACTTCAAGAAAGCACTAATGGACACTGGATTGTATGACCTTCGGTACAAAGGTGACAAATTCACCTGGTTCAATGATAGGAAGGGCACTCACTTTACAAAAGAGAGACTTGATCGAGCATGTGCAAACTCAACTTGGCAGACTATGTTCGATGAATTCTGTCACCACCTCAGCAGTCAGTTGTTCAGACCACAGGCGTCTAGTGGTCTCAATCACCCAAGCAAACCAGTCCCATGCAAGGGGGGATAGACTTTTCAGGTATGAGGCCGGCTGGGCCTTGAGGGAAGAATGCACCAAAGTGATAGAAGAGGCTTGGATGAGACCATTACTAGGATCAAACAAACTCGAGATGACAACAAGAAGCATGGACAGATGTCGAGAAAAACTGAGCATATGGAAAAAAGACTCAGCTGATTCCACAAAAAAACAGATTCAGAACAAGTTTTAGCATCTACAAATCTTGCAATAGACTGATATGGGGGATCTCAAGGAAGAATTGCAGGCAACCAAAAAAGAAATAAACCAATTATTGGAAGAAGATGACATTTGATGGAGACAGAGCCAAACAACAATGGCTCCAAAAGGGGGATAGAAACACCAGTTTCTTCTACCAGTGTGCAACACAAAGAAGAAAAACCAATTTCATCAAAACTGTAACAGATGAGGAAGGCTCAAAAGCTTCTAGTATTGAGGGAGTCAGTGACAAATTTCAGAAGTTCTTCCAAAGCTTGTTCACAACATCCAATCCATAAGGCATCCCAGACTCTTTGAGGCATCTAGAAAGGAAAGTGACAGAACACATGAACTGTAAACTCCTGAGAAAATTCACAAGGCAAGAAGTGGAAGAGGCAATTTCAACATGAGGCTCCTCAGCTCCCCTGGACCAGATGGCTTCCCACCTGCCTTTTTTCCAAACTACTGGCCCCAAGTGGGCAATGATGCAAGTGCAGCAGCTCTACACATTCTCAATTCTCAAGGTAAGCTTGAAACTATCAACTCTACTCACATTGCTTTGATACCAAAGAAAAATAACCCCTTGAAAGTCTCTAATTTTCAACCTATAAGCCTTTACAATGTCATGTACAAAATTATCTCTAAGACCATCTCAAATAGACTGAAATCCATACTCCCAGAGATAATTTCTGCCGCACAATTTGCTTTTGTCCCAGGAAGACTAATTTCAGACAACATCATTGTAGCTTTTGAAACACTTCATACAATGCATAGTAGGTTGAGTGGAAGAGAGAGCTATATGGCTTTAAAACTCGATATGAGTAAGTCATATGACAGAATTGAGTGGCAATTCTTAAGAGAAGCAATGCTTAAATTGGGGTTTGACATAGCTTGGGTTCGACACAGCTTGGGTTCAATTAATCATGAATTGTGTAGAGACTGTGTTCTATTCCATCCTGTTGAATGGTGTTCCTCAAGAACCTTTCAAACCTACTCGAGGAATTAGGTAGGGAGATCCCCTATCTCCCTACCTGTTCATCATTTGTGCAAAGGTACTAAGCTCTTTGCTCAGTAATGCAGAATAAACAAAGGCTATCACAGGAGTCCCAATTGCAAGAAGAAGAATGAATGTAAACCGTCTGTTGTTTGCAGATAACAGTCTATTATTTTGCAAGGCCAACTCATTAGAGTGGAGTAAGCTTATCCATGTGCTAAACCAATATGAACAAGCTTTTGGTCAAAGGTTGAACAAGGACAAAACCTCCATTCACTTCAGCAGGAACACCACAAAAGAAAATCCAGACTTAATTCTGAACATAGCAGGGGTGAAATCCAGTCAATCCTATGAAAAATACCTGAGCCTACTAGCTCTAATGGGGAGATCAAGAACAAAGTTCTTCAAGCTAATCCTGGACAGAATCCAACAAAAGCTCAACAACCACAAGGTCAAGCTACTATCACAGGCAGGAAAGGAAGTCTTCATCAAAGTAATAATTCAAGCTATGCCGACATATAGCATGTCAGTTTTCAACCTCCCAGGGACCCCTTTGACTGAAATCAATAAATTGATCAAGAACTTCTGGTGGGGACATGGTGAAAGAGAGAAAAAAATCCATTGGATCTCATGGCAAACCATGGGAAAGGCAAAGGCCATAGGGGGACTTGGCTTTCGAGACCTTCATAGTTTCAATCTTGCTATGCTTGCAAAGCAAGGTTGGAGACTTTTATAATACCCCCTTTCGTTAGCTTCAAGAGTACTCAAGGCAAAATACTTTCCTAACTGCGCTTTCATGAAAGCTAAAAAGGGAAGCCAACAATCATATGTTTGGAGAAGCATAGTAACAGCAAGATCCCTCATTGAAAAAGGGACAAGATGGCGGGTTGGAAGTGGAACACATATTAACATCCTGCAGGATAAATGGGTACCAAGACCAAATTCTTTTAGAATCCATGACTGCCTGAAGGTTGTAGATCCTGAGGCTACTGTAAGCTCTTTAATTGATCAGCAAACTAGGCAATGGAGGCCCCACATAGTGGAAAATCTCTTCTCAAAGGAAGAGGCAGAACTAATCTACCAAATTCCCCTCAGCTACTCAGCAAGTGAAGACAAGTTAATATGGAATGGGACGACAAAAGGTTCTTTCTCTGTGAAGAGTGCTTACCACCTTCATAAAGAGATACAAGACAGGGAAAAGGATCAGGCATCCAACAACTCAACTAGGGAACAGTTCTGGTCAAACCTATGGAAGCTAAACATACATCCAACAGAAAAGCTATTTCTCTGGAGGGCATGCTGGGAGGCTCTACCTACAAACCTCAACTTGTTCAAGAAAAAGGTCCTAATAACACCACTATGTTCAATTTGCTTACAAGAAGAGGAGACAATCACACATGCAATCTTGTCTTGCCCAGTAGCCCAAGATGTTTAGCTCCAATGCTCTAGACATATCCAAAAACACCCCACCCATGCTACTTCTTTACCTGACCTGATGATGGCTCTAGCCTCAGGTGGAGGCTTTGAAATAGTAGAGGAGCTTGCATTGGTAGCTAAGAAAATCTGGACCAGGAGAAACATGTTTATATTCCAATAGGAATTCAAGAACCCAAATTCAGTAGCTGAAGAGGCAAAGACTACTTTACAAGACTTGAGCTACCTATTGTCTCAGAGAACAACAAAGCCTTGGGAGCTAGAACAATTGATATCAAACTAGACACCTCCCCAGCACAAACTTACAAGCTCAATTGGGACAGTGCAATAGACAAAACCAGGTGCAAGATTGGAATTGGAGTAATAGTACGAGACTCAGCTGGAGCAATGGTGGCCACTACCAGACAGACAAGATTTCTCTACCCAGATCCCCTCCTAGCAGAAGCTGTTGGAGCACTGGAAGCATCACGTTTGGGCCTCCAATTAGGACTAAATCAGATTATTCTGGAAGGGGATTCCCTACAAGTGATCCAAGCTATCAAAGGCAAGGGTGATAACGTTTCAATTATTGGTATGATTATTGAGGATGTCAAAGTGCAACTATCTTCCTTTGAAAGTTGGTTAGCATCACACATTCGTAGAGAGGGTAATCAGGTAGCTCATGTGCTAGCCAAGGACGCTTTATTGTTTCCTATCTCTTCTATTGATATATGAAACATCCACTCTTGTATTACGAATCTCATTTAAAAGTTTATATGAATGAAATTTTCCTTAAAAAAAAAAAAAAAAAAGAGAATATGACTGTTCTTTTTTCAATGTTTGTGCAAACCTTTTGTTGAAGGTCCCTGCTACAGTTACAGAAAAAGTCATTGAACAAGATTTTTATTTGTTTTTTTTAGTTGACTTTTCATTACACATTTTTTTATATCTTTAAATATTTTTAAAAATATTATAATATTATTTAAAAATATTTTCTTAATCACTAAATAAATAAATAAATAAAAGAATCGGTAACTTTTCTCCGTGAATAAAGCATTATCCTTGGTTAAGATAGATCTAACTCTTTAATCATTCCTCGTGCTTTTATTCAAATAGTTTTGTACCAAACTTATATGTAATAAACTTATATCTGTTATAAACTATCTTGAATTATATGACCACATTTAGCTAGCCGTCAAATGCATAGTGCTAGTCATCAAATGCATAGTGCATAGTGCTAGCATAGTGAACTAGCCATCAAAAGCATAGTCCCCTTTGTACTCCTATATATATCGTTGAATCCTTTAAAGAATTCATAAGTTTGATACAGATCAATAAGAGAATCTCCTCCCTCGCTCTCTCTCAATCTCTTAAAACTCTATCTCCTTTTTATTGAGTTCATAACACGTTATCAGCACGATTCTCGTTGCAATCCATGAGTATCTATCTACAATAAATCTTGCATCTCCGTGCTCTACCGTTGTGTGCTCGGTTTCACACGGCAAGAGAATACAAAACAAGCTCAAGGTTTTCCAGCAACCCAACAATCAACACCAATATCTGAAAAGTACCATGTCTCCAAGCACAACACATCGCCGATGCAGTCGACAATTTTAGAAACTCCCAGTGTCCAGTTGCCATATGATCAGAAGCCGAAGTCCTCAAAAATGGGTTTGGGGACTGGATTGGTTGTGGGCGCGGTCGCGGTCGCTGGAGCTTTTCTGGAGAAGCACGTGCGGCTCATGTTCACGCCGTCGGTGCTACCATGCCTGCTGATGTGGCAAGTCCTGCTTTGAGTAACCGACTGTCCGGATCCGGTTGTCGTGGTCCGACTCCTATACGTGGTGGAGGAGGACGATATGGTAATCTACTAATCTGGAGGCAGGTCTTCAATTTCCTAGATACGGAAGGCTCAACAAGAGACATATGCTGTTGCTGTACAACCCTGTTCAAAGATTCCTGTGCTTGTTTTAGCGGCAGACCTATAGCCGAGTACGACGTCATCCTTCAATACATCGAAGTACACCGGCGCATCCCTCAAACTCGATCGACGTTGCAGCCAATAAATCCAGGAAACTAGCAGCTGGAAAGCATGGCTTAACAAGCCCTTTGGCAAGAACATATTATCTCATTAAACCTCTACGTTTTGTCATAATTGGAGGATCTACTCTCTTACGAGAGGCTCTAGTTTCAAGAGCGTTTTATGTGCGATCATGCACCAGAATCTTCTGGTACCAGGGCGTCTATGCCAAGATCGGAGTCCCCAACTGCAAGCTGGCACGCAAAAGTGAAAATGACCACCTGCCATTATTGTCCAGACCCACCTTGGACTATTGAAACTTGGCGTGCCAGGTAAAGTCAAAAAATGGCTTGAGGTACTTACGTTTCTTTCATCTCAGGCACTATGAAATTTGTTGAAATATTGCTATGTATTATTGTTTTTATTCCTTGTGTTCTAAAACTTTGGGAAGTTCAACACGTTACGCATGCTTTTAACACATGTGGGGGCATAAATTTGTTAGGCATCAATATTAAAATCAAGATGAGGACAACATAAATATTAAAGAAAGATAAAAGCAGAGACAAAACTAAAGACTTTTGAAAGTATGACATGAGAGATGACATCATCTTCTCCTATTTGTCAGCCTAGGTGTCAGATTTCTTCACAATTTATCATATGGTGGTACTATCAACTATGTTAGCCTCTGAATATGCTTGTCCATATAGGAATGATACACCTTAGTGGCAAAACACGAGCTTCAAAGCTGTGATCAGATTCATTAGTCAAATATAGTATGATAAAATTTTATATTTATTAACATAGTTTACATATTAATTATATTTGATGAATTAAAATTTTTATAATTCACATTTTAATGTGATTAATTTTATTCATATTGTTTAGATACAAGTTTTATTTATTGATGATATGATTTATCTGAGAATGGAAATGGAGCATCCCTGAAGGATCGCCCTAAATCAATAATAGCTTTTGAGTATCTTATAGTTTAAATGATTGATACTTGTACCAAAAGCTCATTATGATTTATGCACCTGAAGTTGCATAATTGAAATTGTGGAAAGAATATATATTTGAATGAACGTCTCGAATATACTCTTGAAGTAGCAATATCGAGTATGCTCCTGAAGTAGCAATACGAAATGCAAACGTTTACAATATATTCTAAATTTATATATGTTCTTTCAATGACTGAGCAAAATAATGAGCTTTTGATAAGAATCATTAGTCACGTCTTACTAGATCTACATCATTCCCTGAAGTGAATGATAATGAATTTATATCATTCTATTCCCTGAAGTGAAAAGAATGATGCGTTTTATTCAAAGAAACTAAGAGATTAGACGTGATAATGAATATCTTTTCGGGCCAGAAGCTCGTATTGGAAAAGCTGTAAGCTTTCTCTTTGAGATGATATTATACAAATTATTGAATCAAATATTATGATGCATCAAAAGGTGATATGATTCAAAATGTTTGTATCTTTTCATGGTTATCTTGATAATCCAAAATCAATTACGATAAGTCGAATGATTTTCATATGGACGTCCATAAAAGAACCAGAAGATTCTTTTACTATAAAGTCTTACCACCAGAAGTGGAAAGAAAAATTTGCCAGAAGCAAATAAGATGAAATAATTTGACGTTATCTTGATTATCATATGTGAACCAGAAGTTCAGATGATAATTAAATTTTAGATGCAATAAGATAAAAATGTCTCATATTCTAGCTGCTAAAATCCCAGCGAGAATTGAAGTCCTTGTAGGACAATTAAGAAATTTAGCAGTCTAAAGACATGTTTAAAGGCATGTGAGACGTATTGATACAAAAGATAGAGCATCTCAAAAGAGAAATGCACAAATAATTTGGTGCTCCTGAAGAGGCCTTACCCACAAAACAAGCAATAAAGTCCATCCAAATTCTCTGTATAAAATTCTCCTATATAAACTCTTGAAGAGTGCCTCCTGAAGAGGTTTTTCATGAAAATGTCTTCCCTTGAAGAGGGACAGGTACCTGAAAATAACGAGATCTCGATACATTTCATGAATAATGGAGAAATTATAGATAGAAATAAAATTGTTGTCGACAATGTATTTCCATATGAGATGGCAATTGACATTATCAGAAGTAATGATGAAAGTGAATCAAGAATCATCGAAGAATACGACGTAAAATATTGGCCAAATTTGAAAAAAACAATTCTTGCAGAATTGATTCACTAGTAAAATATGATGCATCGGGACTTATAGTCCAAACACCTAAAGATGTGATGCTTGTTGAATGTCATTGGGTATTTATAGAAAGGAAATAAAAATGTGATATATAAATCACGAATCAGTTTCTCAATTCCTGCAGAATTGATATCACAAAGTAAAATGTGATAAATATGGACTTGAAGTCCAAACACCTAAAGAGGTGATTTTTGTTAAATATCAGTGGATATTTATATACATGATATAAAAAGCCTGAAACTTTTAATATGAAAATGTGATATATAAATCACAAGTGAGTTTCTCGAAGAAACAATATTGATATGATTTTAAAGTGGTTGAAATCATATTGAAATTTTTATTAGCTTGAAAGTTACCAAGAGTTTGGATATACATGATTAACTGCATATTTATATGGATCATTGGATCATGATATATATATATGAAAATCCCTGAAGGATAGAAAATGCTTGAAACTTCTAATTTGAATACATCTAGAAATATGTATTCTATCAAGTTTCAAAGATCCTTATATGATCTAAAGCAATCCAAACGTAAATGGAAATAAGCTATTATTGCAGTTTATATATATGATTTAATGTCATTAAAGCTCCAGAAGAGCTCATGAAAACTGAAACCCTTGCTGCTTCAAGGGGAAGATGGATGATGTTATTAGTCATGAAATACCATCTTTTAAAACAGTTAGTATTTCAGATTCATATTATGGGTTTGATATGAAGTGTGCATTATTAAAGAAGAAATAAAAGGGAGCACACAGAACATCTACCAAAAGATAGAAACACAAATATAAATATTTGTGAAATATTATTATCTTGAAGCAAGAATTACAGAAATTTGAGGCACTTTGCCTCATTCTTCAAACGCTCTTATTCTTCAAGAATCTGCATGACATCCCTATCTAAAGGGGTGGGTAATCGAAAAGAAGATTTAAGCAAGGATTTTAAATTCTTATTCTCTTGCTTTATTGCTCCTATCTTCATGTTGGACTCCAGAAGAAGTCGCTGACGGATAGCAATATTCTCGTGGAGTTTGTCAACTCCACAAGTTCTAGATTGCAGTCGCTAAGAAAATGCAACAATGGATGTTGAGTATCGGGTACCGAGACTCACAAGCTCATAAATAGCTTCATTATCTGACTTATGAGTCAGATCATTATATTGCATGATAGCTCCTGTGGTAGAAGCAGGAACAGCTGATGAACGAGGTGCAGAATACCTCATATATTGACCTTGAGAAGATTGCTGAGCCATTGCAGAAAGAGATTGCAGGATAAGAATGCAGAAAGAGATTGCAGAGTAAAAATGCAGTATGATTACAGAAAAGTGAAGAAGATGAGATGCGAATGAAGATGAGCTGAATATATCTTTTATAGAGAAAATTATGATACAACATCTCTCGTGAAACAAGAGAAAAGAGACGAAATATAGCTTCATAGCTCTGTGGTGCCTGACAGCACGCCTGACAGCTGCGGCACCTGACAGCATGCCTGACACCTACAGAGGAGTTGAAAATCCGCGATGCTTGTCTGATCTTAAAAGGCTGGCCACCGTTTTTATTAAAATATGAGGTTAGCGGTTTAATGTTGATGAATTCTTCACTAACTGTGTTA